>NW_004949096.1:14806251-14831404 GCF_000317375.1 Microtus ochrogaster | reverse complement strand
AGCCAGTTTGGATGTTCACCTTCCTAGACCAGGATGGAGGGGGAGGACTTTGGACTTTCCACAGGGCAGGGAACCCTGACTGCTCTTCAGACTTGAGAGGGAGGGGGAGAGGAGTGGGGGGAGGGTGGGAGGAGTGGGCTGCTGGGAGGAGGCGGAAATTTTTTTTTCTCAATAAAAAAAATTAAGATGGCTATTATTTACTTTACACATATCAGGACTGAAATGGGTACTCTCTATTTGGTATTTAATTTATATTTTATTATAACTGTGTAAGACACAAAGTATTAGTAAGAGAGCCTAGTAAATCTCAGAATGGGGTCCAAAGCCCTGCATAATTGAGAAATCATGAGATATGAGAAGTCATCCAATGCCAAAGCACATTATTTTTCAACAACTTTGCAATACCTTATTTGAACTGAAATGTATTTGAGTCCTATCAAAAGACAGGGAGTTACAAGTTCACATGTGCACACACACAGAGACACAATGTGTGCACACAAATTCATATAACACACACACACACACACACACACACACATATATATATATACATGCACACACATATTCACTGACATTTTATTGCATTTGTATGGTTTAGGGTTTTATTTTATAAAGAATATTTTTGTGGGCTGTTAATCAATTTAAGAATGGATGATTACAACAATCCAAGAGAACACTGAAGAGATCTAGTTCCACTTTCCCTGGAACTTTGCTGAAGGATCAAGTCATCAAAACATCACAAATTCAGTTTACAGAGTTCTGATTTCAAACAGTGAACTGTTTTCTCCATGACTTGGGCTATTTCTTAAGCTCTATAAATAAGACAAAAAGATTCTATAGTCTCTTGAATTAGCACCGTCTACTAGAGGTCAAATCTTCAAATATCTAAAATTGGGAGGGGGCGTAATTTTTCATACAAATAACCACAAACCAATAGGCTGGAGCAATTACATATGTGTGAATCTTAATAACCAATTAACATAATGCCTAGATATCTGACTCAAGGTTTATCATATATTTCTCTAACTAGTATTAGTTTTGCCCAGTTTCTACTTTCTGTCTATCCCTACAGTTCTAAGCAAGTACCTCCACATCTTTATCTTGCATACATTACCATCGATTTTCTTAGGTGTTGGTTTCCAGTCACGTCACTGAGCCCATTTCCTGCCTGAGTACCTTCAGCTCCATTAAACTTGGTTTTATTTGCTTATTTATTTTCTGTAGTGGATATACCCACACAGTCTGAGCCTATCCCTCTGCTTCTGGCAGATATCCATTTTCTAGTAGTTTGTTGGATTTACTTTCTCATCAACTTCAAGCCTTTGCTCAAATATCACAAAACTTAGGGAAACCTTTAGGTTTCAGAGCAGAATATTAACATGTGGCCTAGAAATCATCTCTGGTTATATTTTGGTGAATAAGGTGGCTGCTTTCTGCTCTTGTCCAAAAGATATTTGCCTGAAGCTAAACTGAAGAGTTATAGATTAACAGTTTTGGCAGAGGCTGTTTTCAAACAACCTTGCACCAACTGTGTTGTCTGCTTATTAGTGGACAGACTTGCGAAGATCTATAATGAAAAGGAGATAGCTGAGCAAGGAAAAATACAAAATGTGCAGTTGGAGGAGAAAGGGAGCACCAGGAAGTGTAAACAGATTACATAAAAGCCTGATGTTAGGTGGAATAAGGGAGTGGTGACCTCAGAGCAAGACTCCGCCCAGCTAAACTTACAACATATGCAAAGGAAAAAGAAATTAAAGAACAGTTTAGGACCAGGTGTGCTGGTTAACAACTTTAATCCTTGAACTATGAAGACAGAAGCTGGCAAATCTCTGAGTTCAAGGCCAGTCTGGTCTACAGAGGATGCTCAAGAACATCCAAGCTTAGAGAGTGAAGGAAACATCAGAAACAGGTAAAAACATCTTTGAACAATGGGGCCATGTTCCAACCCCAGTAAGCAGCAGACCTTGGCTGCTTTGGCCATGTGTCTCTGACTTTAGAGCCAAGAATACAAGAAAGAATTTATATACTCTCCTTCTGTGACTAAGAAAAGTCACTGAGGCCAGGCATGTGTTGGGGGTATCCCTGAATTGAGACCTAGAAAGATCATTGCATGAAACTGTAAAGGTGAAGCCTGGATTGTCTTGTTGTTGCCAAAATGTTGGAGACGACAGAGCCATGTGATACCTGCCAATGAAGGCTGCTAAGAGGAAGTGGAAACAGCCCATGAGAAAGAAGTGTGTTGCTGTCAACAAAGCAGAAAGGGAGTTGGAAATCTGCAGAGGGCTTTGAGAGCAGGCATGGAGATACAGAGTTTGGAGTTGGCCCAGCTCTGATTTTGGTTTTATTTTGGCCCATTGTTTACTTATTGTGCTCTCTTTTCTGAAACCATAATGTATATACCATGTTATTGTATGTCAGGAGTATGGGATTTGTTTTTCAATTTGATTTTATAGGATATTATAGTTAAGAAATTGCTATGAGTCTCAGAAGATACTTATAAACAGTTGTGAGATCTTGATAGACTATGGGACTTCTGAAATTGGACTTAATTGTGTTTTGCATTGTAATATGGTGACAAGCCTACAGGTTATTGAGTGGAGTGTGGTGAATTGGATTGAAAAAAAATCCTATCATGACTTAACTTCTCCTTATTTCTATTGATGCCATACTTTAGAGCATTGCCATAGTTCCAAAGACTTTCGCTCCAGGTTCTAAGTTGATTAAAACTTAGCCCAAATTTTGTATTCCTCACTTCGTAAGTCATTACCCCTAGACAAGCTATGGAACTCAGTAAGTCTTTTTTTCTATAAAATAGTCATAGTACCAATATCTTCCATGTTCATATTTTACTCATTTTGTTATTGTCTTGTGGTTTCTGAAAATTCTACTCTCACCTATTTCTACTCTACTGTCTGAGTTTTTGTTTGGGAAGCATCTACTAATATAACAGTAGTTCCAGTAATCCTTCGGTTTAGAAGTTTGCCAAGGGCATTTGTCACTTAATATGTTTTTGTATTAAGCTTTGTTTTTTTTTTTTTTTTTGGATTTTTCGAGACAGGGTTTCTCTGTAGCTTTTGGTTCCTGTCCTGGAACTAGCTCTTGTAGACCAGGCTGGCCTCGAACTCACAGAGATCCGCCTGTCTCTGCCTCCCAAGTGCTGGGATTAAAGGCTTGCGCCACCATTGCCCGGCTTAAGCTTTGTTTTTTATATGAATACTTTTGTTTCTTTTTGATGATTGCTATTATTCTGTGTTCCTATTTATTTCTCCTGCATTCCTGTCTGTTATTCACTTTGTCTGTCACTTTATTGTACAAATGGTATATTAAGTTCCTATAATTACTTTATCTGCTTCTAATGCTTGTTCTCCCTTCTCGTATTCTGTTCTATGACTTTTCTATGTACCACATTTTTCCTTGTAGTTTGACATGGTGCCTCATGCAAAACAATCTTTTCATGCAGAGGTACTAGGTAGAAAGTTGTGGTGTGGACAGATCATTCTACCAACCTGTGATTAATTCTTTATATTATAGGGTTCTATGATTTTGGACCTTCATAATGGCTTCTCAGTCCTCACTTTTTAATTGGGAGGTAAGCAGATAGACTGTAGTTGGTGTGTTCATTTTTACGGGACAGTTAGGCTAGAATAAAAAGTTAGCCAGTAAGATTACCTTGTTAATTGGATTGAATGGCCTCTCCTAAGGGTAACTAGGGATTGTAGAAACACATACCTAAAAATAAAAAATAAAAATAAAACAAAACAAAAACAAAAAATATTATTGGTGCTAGGTACATATGGATTACCTCGTTTTAAAACTTCTCCAAGTCTTAATGTTAATGCATTTCTCTTTGCTCCCACTAGGACCATAGTTCAATAGATTCTAGTTGTGGTCTGAGGGATAAAGCTGTGTTGGTGACAGGTAGCACTGTGACAGACCTTTATATTTATTATTGACAGTTCTGACCAAAGTTAACACTTCAGAAAACATCACATAGATGTAGTTGCATTGGCTATTAAAGCATGGTATATACAATGATTACTTTTGTGTATCCAGTGAACTGCATTATGGATGTTTTGACAGTGTATAATATATTATTTCAAGGTATGATTTTGTGTTCAGCAAGTGAGCATAGTAAAGCAGCTGGTGGCCCCAGTAAAGACAGTCATTATTCAATATTCTGACAGTGAAGATAGAATAGAACCAGAAAAAAAAAAAAAAGAACCAGTGTCCCTTTTTTTCCTTGATATCATCTTTTCCTGTGTAAGAGTAAAAGTCAACCTGTAAGCCCAACCTGCCCAAGGACCAGCATCCTGGAAGTTGTAGTTCTTGGAAAATAACAAAGTCACATGGGAAATATGGTGGCCTATGATTTTGTCTGTAAAAAGCACCTACAACATGTTTTGTGGCCTCTTGCAGGGATTCCAGAGAGTGGACCTGACCAGAGTCCTTCCTGGTCTGTAATTCATTAAAGCTTGCATTACTATGTTTGGAAAAAAAAGCAGCAAAGTAAAAAAAAAAAAAAGAAAGAAAGAAAACACATACTTTATGTTTCCTCCAATTTGCAAATCTTAGCTTCCAGTTTTTATTCATGTGTTTGTGTGCAGGGGCTAGGGAACTAGAAAAGAGGGTAAAAGGTTTCTTATGGGCCAGAGCAAGGGCGGGAGGGCATGTTTACTCTACAAGCAGAAAGGGAACTACTAGTGGAAAATGTTTAAATGGAAAGGAGATAAAGAGATGAGAAGAAGAACATGGGAGAAGATCAACAAAACCCACACAAATGTGAAAAAATCTTTACCATAATCTATAGCATTATTAGAAAAAATACTTTGTTTTCTGTTTGCCCTCAATATCCTGAGATTTTCTTCCTTTGTTTCCAGCAATAGCCTGGCAGAGTTCCTAGGGTAAAATTTACAAGATTGAGTTGGTCTCTAGTTGTAGAGTCTGGCTGGTTCACAAATTGAGACTCATCAATTCATCAATTTTAATTCATGATTTTCTTCCTCATTACAGGCTTTCATGTTGGTTTCTGTGATGGTATCTTATATTGGTAATTTATTACAATTGAAATCTCTTTAGCCGTCAGAGGAGGATCAAAAATACGCATTGTATAAGGAAGTGAAGAATAAGGTAGCTCCATTTACATTAGCCTACCATGAAGTCGAAGGAAGTGGCACATCCAGAAAGATAGTATATAATATGCTTTGCAAAGTTGTAACCAGTATCCAGAAGATAACCAGCATCAATGAAGAGGAGAGAAATATATAGATGTGGAGAACATTAAGAAAAATAAAATCTTTCTTGGGGTCAGTAGTCATGTAATATTTTAATTCTTAAGTCACCCTCATCACAGAAGGTCCAAGTAAATACTAAATAGACAATAATAAAATTTTATTTTTATATGATCAATTTTTAATGGTGTCACAGAAATATGCTAACTAATCTCATTTTTAATTATTTTCATGGGATGGAAGAATTGTAAGTGGTTATATTTAGAACTCACTTAATTAAAATGAATAAACTATTTTGCAAATGCAAAATGTAGGTAATCTCACTAACTTCTACCTCCCACTCTACTACTGTTCTAATTAATAGGAAATGTTCCAGCATATTAATGAAAGTATAAGCAAAGCCCTTTCTCTTTTCCATTATTGCGACCATAAGCAGCCTGGGTTCTGAGTAAGTAGGTCATTGATACTAAAGGCAGTGTGTGTTTATTATTCAATGTGGTAGGCTACTGTGACATTTCTTATCATTTCAGCATAACTGTGCCAGAGGGTCTGTAAATAGTATTCGCCAGAGGCAATTTTACACATTCACAGTGTTCTTTGATGTCTAAGCTAGGACCAGCTGATATCCCCTGAGGTTATCTTTCTGCTACTTCCACAGGCTGTGTGTGGGATTACAGAAAAACAAAACAAACACAGATACTCGAATTTTGTAATTTATAAACTAAATTTACCTTAAGAAAGCCCATGAGTATCAGTCAGTGGTTATTCAATAAACAATAATTGTTGGGGTGGAGGCACTATCATCAAGGTTGCAAGGAATCGTCACAAGGGGGAGAATTTACCTGCAAGAAATATCCTGAACATATCCTACTTTATGTGTCTATGAAGGGAACTGAAAAGTGAAACTCACACATTCTGAAATATGAATAATATGTGATAAGGAATTAATATGCATTAAACTCTTATTCCAGTTACTGGTTACAGGACTTTTATGTATCTTCTCTTTTAGTGACAGCAATATCCAGCCTAAAAAGTCAGTGAGAAAACTAAGTTACAGATAGACTTTCCAGCCAGTAAGAAGTGGCTTAATAAATAGATAAGAAGAAATGCTTTCTCAGATATCAGTAATTGCTTCTAACATATCCTTAAAAGTGTTTTTCCTAAGAGAAAATGAGTGTGTGTGTGTGTGTGTGCGCGAGCATGCATGGGTGTGGTGTTATATGCATGAGTATATGTGACGTGGAAATGAACAAATGTGCCAGGGTGCAATTGTGGAGGTCAGACAATTGTAGTTGTGCATCCTGGTTGTGTGAAGAATAGTTCTTGCTCTTCATTGTTGTGTACACCAGAGGAGCTGCTTTGTGAAATTTAGTAGTGTCTTTTTTTCCCACGCACTGGTAAGTAGCATGCTGGTAGCACTAAATGTGGCCTGAGTGTGACTCGTATGTAGACTGTGAGGGTCTGAACACAGGCTATCAGTCCTTCATGGCAAAGTCTGAAACCTGAATTCTAGTCAACCAATTTCTGCATTTTGACTTTCTTGTTGTCTGAACAGTCCTAGGGGGGGCATTCCTAATATCCTAAAAGTATGGGGTGGTGGTGAAAGGGGAAGGCTGGACCAGATGTTGGGTCAATCACCAGCTTTTCAGCTTCCCTGTCCTGTGGCACCTCAAGTCTTGTATTATGTTAATTCTTTGAGTCTCCATTCCTTTGAATAGGTCATAGAACTTCAGAAATTTTACTTTTTCATTCTGGAAGTAAAACCAAGAAGATACAATTTATGTTCACATCTTTCTATAGTTGACTTTTTTATCTCTCTGTCAGGTTAATTTGTGACAAACATCCATAGAATAACTTTCATGCTGAGGTCATGCCAGCTAGAATGGAATCCAATATTTTCAGGAAAGCATGTGTCGGTTTTGTACAGCTTTACCCACGAAACTTATTTCCCTGTACTTAGCATCCCTGACCCTATAGACCAATCTGTCTTTAATTGCTCTGACAAGGCAGGTAAATCCTTTTCCTCTAGACCAAGCTTATTATCACACGTCTGATTCTGCTTTCAAAGATCTACACAATGGCCATTAGCCCTTAGTGATATACTTAGTATTTCATGGCACTATTTTTTTCCTTTCTCTGAACCAGTCTGTGTCTTTGCGAACCCAGTGATTCTCATTGATGGCATATTTTGTCTTGTTTTATTTGAAACTATGGAACACTAAAAGGAGAGCCATGAAATGTAGTAAGAAAATATATAATAAGGCAGACAATCAACAGGATTCAATGAGCACCATATTGCATACTAAGAAATTTCATTATCTATTTTAGTTGTTTATTGGTCTGTCTTTGCCTAGAAGCAATTGGTCTGTTTTGTTCTTTAATTCTTATTAACTGTATAAATAATGTTGATAATAATAAGTCATGTTAAGCATATTTTAAATTGGGAGACAGGAAAATATCAGGTGAAGAAAATTAAAATCAGAATTGTAAAATATGTACCCTAGACTTTCTCATGTGTTGGAGAAGAGAGTCTCTTGTTGGCTCCCCACTGCCCAGCTATCTTAAAAACAAAATAATCACACAGAAACTGTATTAATTCAATCACTGCTTAGCCCATTAGCTCTAGCTTCTTATTGGCTTACACTTACATATTAATTTAATTCACTTCTTTTAATCTGTATATCACCATGAGCTCATGGCTTACCAGCAAAATTTCAGCATGTCAATCTCCAGTGGCCGCTCCATGATATCTCTCCAACTCTACCACCTTTCTCCCAGCATACAGTCTAGCTTTCCCCACCTAGTTCTGTTCTTCCCTGCCATAGGCTCAAAGCAGTTCTTTATTCATTAACCAATAAAAGCAACACATAGACAGAGGGACCTCCCATACCATTTCCCCTTTTCTGTTTAAACAAAAAAGATGTTAACTTTAACATAGTAAAATTACATATAACAAAACAGTTATCAAGCAAGAATTATAGTTATAATATTTATATTTTATTATAACTAAGGAAAACTATAACTATAAAATTTTCAACTCAAAGACTCCAGAAGGATATAATATTACCTAATTAAACAGGAAGTACTTTGTAATCAACTTCCAAAAGTCTAGAATTGACATAGACATCTCATTACCTGGACAGTCACCCAAAGTTCATCTGTACCATTGGGGCATCCATCTTCAGCCTACAAGCCCATAATATCCAGCAGACTTTTCCACTAAGCAGGAAATTTCAAGGACAGTTCCACCTATATTAGCAGTTTGGCCAGTCACTTTCTTTTGTATCCTTCACACTGTCTAGTAGAGTTTTTTATGAAGCAGGAACCCCAAGGAGCCATCTCACCTGTAGGCAAGTTCACCAGTCATTTCTCTGTGGGTCCTGCAAGTACAGTCAAGCAGTCAAGGCAAGAGCAGTTTCTTCCTGAAATGGCTAACCAACTCCATAAGGAGCCTCTTAAATGCCCATGATCCTCTTGAAGTGGCTTGGTGCTGCAAGGAGCAGATGTGTCTCACTGTCATGAAAAGTTCTAATTTCTTAAAACATTTAAATGCCACATTTTGAAGGTCTCTGAAAGATTTGAAAAATACCTATCTGAAATGCATCTCTGTACATCTAGAAAATCTAACAAACATGGCTACAAACTTGACTATTATAGATGACTATTAACCTATATTTATTAAGTATACATTACATTTTTGAATGAACTACACAATCACAATACCTTAATCAAGGGCAGAAATATACATATAACAAGACTGACCTTAAATTTGCATTAACAAACCAAGATCCACAGTGATGCTTATCTCTATAGCATAATCCCCTATAAATATAAACAAACATTTATAAACAATATTTGAGAATTTGGGCACAGTTCTGTTCAAACTTCTTCCTGCTGTTTATTGGGTGAATTAATTTTTTGAGGGTGTTCACAGTGACATCTCTAAGGGAGTGGTCTATCAAACCATATTAGCCTGGAATGAACCCACAGGTTCTCATCCTCTGTGAAAAAAAAAAAAAAAACAACCTCTTTTCCAAAGCAACATATCCTGAGACCCAAACTCTGAAATCAAGATAAATTTATAATATACATGCTGGTTTAGCTTAGCAGCTCATACAATGAAATGTCTCTCTGTACTTAGCTCCTTCACAGTCAAAAAATTTAAAGATAACACAATGATATACATAATCCAGACTCTCTGTGAATTTTCCATTTTTACATGGCTTATTTTTCTTACTCCTTTTAACGTATGACTATCTGCACTCTGTCTCTTTAAAGACTTTACCCCCTTTTTAAAGCATTACCTTTTTATGGCTGTCTATACTCTTTTTCTTCACTCCTTCAAGCCTGTTGTACATTTATTCAACACTATGTCATTGGATTTGTCTTTATTGCATATCTTTTATTCTTTACTCTCCAGGAGCGCTTTTTAAAATGCTAAGCCCTTCTTTAAACTTAAGTGTTAAACTGTATTTCTGTGTCTAGAATTAAGCTCTCTCAGGTTTTTAAGAGGATTTAGTCCACCACATTGGTGTGACAATTTTTTGGAGGAAAGGAGAATTGCTTGTTGGTTCCCAGATGCCCAACTAGCTTAGACTCAAAATAATCACACAGAAACTTTATTGATTCAATCACTGCTCTGTCAATTATCTCTGGCTTCTTATTGGCTAACCCTTACATATTAGTTTAACCCATTTCTATTAATTTGTGTATCACCACATGACAGTGGCTTACTGGCAAAGGTTTTGCATGTCTGACTCTGGCAGCAGCTCCATGACTTCTCTCCAGCTCTACCTCCTTTCCCCCAGAATACAGCCTAGCTTACCCTACCTAGTTCTGTTCTTCCCTGACATAGGCTCAAAGAAGTTCTTTATTCATTAACCAATGAAAGCAACATATAGACAGAAGGACCTCCCACACAGCTCATGTAATTGAAGCCCACTTCTGGCCTTGATCCTATGATTTATTTTATGCAAGGAAGAGTAGAGAATGTGTTAGAATTGCTTAAAATTTCCTCTTATGACCTAAATTTTGAATGTGCAAATTGTCTAGAATTAGGAAGAGTATAGCATTGTCTTTTTCTAAGGCTTGAATCTATAGTTGAGGAAAAGAAAAACTTCAGCAATCTACATCATTATACATATTTGTGCCCTGGTGAAATTGACAGTGTTGCAGTCATTTTAGCAGTGCCAGTTAATTGGCTCAATTCTGCCGATAAAAGGATGGTGAATGATGGCACACTTCAGTTTTATAAATACACAAAAATATTCACTCCAATGATCTGGCTCCCTACCAACAATCTTTATAAAAAATGAATACTTTTAGTGGTATGAACAAGCATTTCAGCACCTAAAAATTAACAACAGAGATGTTTTCCTCCTACTCTCCAACCCTAATGAATAGGAAACCTCCTTTTCCGGATAAAGAAAGAACAAATCAAGCACAGAATTTTCATTTCTCAACTTCATGTTAGTGGTGATGACCATTTGGAAGGGTCTTTGGGAGAAGCCTTGATGCTTGTTTTTATTCCTGCAATAGACCCCAAAATGCCCCTGAGATTTAATTATCTTTCTACATTCTTGTTCACTATAAAGTCACTTACTCTTTTATTGTGTTGCTGTATTGAAAAAGAAATCTTCAGTAGATGCATTTTTTTTCTAATGGTAAAGGCAGAGCGACTTCAAAGATGAAATGATCTTGCTTTCTCGTCTTTGACAAAAGGGACGAATGTTTTATTAGTTTCAAGGTGATGTGAAAACATGGGACTGGGCTCATCGAGAGAGAGTCTGAATTGGAAATTGGCTTCTGTCCCTTCAGCTGTCCTGTACTCTTGTCTCTGTTCTTAGGCTCATTTGGGTTTCTGGTTGTATACAATATATGCATTTTGCTTCTTTAAAAGAGATGTTATTTCATAAAAGTAAAAATTGTTTGCATGAACTTTAGATAAGATAGATTAAAATGTACATCAAAAGTATGCTGTTGATGTGGGACCCTCACCCCTTATTCTCAAAGGGATGAGAAGGAATTTCCTAGCAAAATGTTTTAAAATTGGAAAAACAGACTAGACTCACATTCCCAGAAAGACAGTACTTTTCTTCCCCCCTCCTACCAGGAAGATTCCAAATACAAGGACACTCAGCCTAGCCTAACCAGCCACCTGGTACAGGCTGATAAAGATGGCCTGACTCAGAAACAGGATGGCCTTGCAAAAAAACAAAACAAAACAAAACAAAAAACTAACTGGCATAGCAGGATGGGACAGAGCAAAGGTCTTGTACCCATGCCAAAGCAGCTTCGCTTCAAAATACTTATTTGTAGTTACACCTTTAAAAGCTTACCCCACAGAGGAGCTCTACATCTCTGCAGTGGGGGTTAGAGATGGGTTCTGAACTGATTTGTATTATGCTAAAAAAACCCTGCTTATTACAGTCTGACCTCTCTGGTGGTCTCTCTGGGGGTTGTAAACTGGGCACAACAGATGATAGAAAATCAAGACAGGCTTGCACTTGCTGATCTTTTCAGAAGAAAAATAACCAGGAAAGCTATTGAGAAGTAGAACACAATTCATTTGGCATCATTGTTGTTGCAGTTTTAGTTTTCTTTTCTTTTTCTTAGTTATGCCTTTCATGTTCTGATAGAATATGACTGCCCATACAAATTCAGAGCTATAGTTTGAACATTTGTGAGCCTCAATGAGTCAAGCATTGACATGTTAGTTCACAGGATAATGGTATTAAGTAATGACATTTTGGGTATATTTAAAAAGGAGTTAAGGAGCAGAACACTTATACCAGAAATTTGCCATAAGCATTCTACCATTCTAAGATGGTGCGGGAGAATTGTCTGTATTCTGTCAATCATGTATTTTAATAAAATACTGATTGGCTAAGCAGGAAGTATAGGCGGGTCAACCAGACAGGATGTAGAGGTGGGGCAATGAGAACAGGAGAGTGCTGGAAAGGAGGAAGCCCATTCCTCCCATTCCTGCTGAGACCACAGAGAAGCAAGATGGAACCTACATGGCTGAAAAAGGTACTGAGCCACATGGCTAACATAGATGAGAATAATGGATTAATATAAGCTATAAGAGCTAATAAGAAGACTGGGCTAATGGGCCAATCAGTTTATAACCTATAATCTGTGTGATTTTCTTTGGGGCTTGCTGGCTGTGGGGTACCAGGTGGGATAGAAACCCCAACAAGCCAGCCCCCTCATGCTACATAAGACAACAAAAGTCTGCATTTATGGACCAGGGATAGACTTTTTCCTGATTTCAAATCAGCCAAGACCTTGATCTTAGACCTCCAGCTTCCCAAGCTCTGAGAAATAAATTTCAATCATTCATGCCCACTTTATAGAAGTTTGTTGTAGAAGCTTGTACAGAAAGTAGTTTTGATGACTTTCCTACTTAGAGATATGGAGACTTTCATTGTTTGATTGTTAAAGTCAAGGAAAACTTTGATTCTGTGGCATCTCCTCTCTTTGTTGCCTGTGGGCTGAGCATGGGCCTGGGAGTCAAGCTGGAAAGTCATGGCTACTCTAGGTTTAATTGTATAGATAATGAGGAGGAGTGAGTGTGAAAAAACCATCAGAAAAATAAAAGCTTGGGGAGAGGGGAGAAAAAAATAAGGCATAAGAATCCATATTTCTGCTGATGTGAAAATCAGTAGAACATGGGGAGAAATATTTAAGACAAAGCTAAATAATTTAATTGATATTAAAAAATATTTATTTGAGCCTCACTTCAGCCTATCTTGGAGAGTAGCTAATTTTTTCAACTGTTAATTAATTAATTTCATGTTCCCTCTCTTCTAATATTCATTTATTCATATGCTCATCCATTCACTCATGCTAGGCAATCATTTATTTATTGAAACAATATAGAATTGGAAGTAGATAGGAGCATGTAGGCAAGAAATGTAGTCAGAATAAAGCTGAAGGTTAGTGAAAATATTGAGCAGCAAATGCTTTCTAACTGCTAACATATACATCTACAACATAATAAATTAAAAGTTAAGCACTTCATTTTCTACCAGAGTGTATTTAATATTTTTAGTGTTTTTTTTTTAATGTGCTTCTGGTCTTGGGACAATAATCAAGAACTTTTAAGATGCTAAACTATCACTTACACTACTGAGCACAGTATAGATTGCTTATAGGAGAGAAATATGTCGAATGCAGATACTGAAGAAAGTGGGTCCTCCCTATAAAATAAATCCTGCAACTATCTGTACATCCAAGAGAGTGCTTTTCTTTATCCTTACCATTATCAAACTGACAAATGAAGAGAAAGAAGAATATAGTGAATGTCTGTAAAGAACATTTCTAGAAATGGCACTCCTCTACTTCTTCCACTTCCTACTATTTAGAACTCTGCTAATTGGTGGCTTTGAGAAGATATTTGTCTTTTGGTTCAGTCATGTGCTTTTTAGATAAAATGTAAGTAAGGCCCTTAAACCCTAAACAAAAGGTATAACTGGTCTGAGCCTTATCGTTTAGATAGATGCTCCTAGGAATTTATCCAGGTAAACTAACCCCTCTAAGAAATGAAAGCATGAGGTCAAGACTGAAGGATGCCTGTGAAACTAGAATTCTCTGTTTAAACACAGAAAATTTATGGTCATTTTTGAAATGACTCCAAGACTGGGTTCTTCCTCTTAAAGACTGACATTGCTTTCTTTGTCAACATTTTATGAGTTGATGGTGACAAAGTGTTGTGAGATATTTTAGTGAAGCTTTCACGAACAGGCAGAATGCCCTTCAGTACAAGGCAACACTTAGGGTGCTGTATGATTGAGGAAGCCAAAGTAAAAGGCTGGCAGAGAGTGGGCTGGGGAATTCAAGTTTCTCTGTCTTCACCTTTACATGCTGGTATTGTTTAAACATGGAGTACTGATTAACTATGAATTATAAAATAAAGCCCCCTGTTCCATAACATTATAAATATATCCAACAATAAAAGGAGGGATAGAATGTTTTATATACCAAGTTGTCTATAGAATTTAAGATACATGATTAATTCTTAAAGTAAAGATGTGTATTATGTGGCCTCTTAACAGTACACTGATTGTAGATTTTAGAAATATAAATGTTCTTATGTAGAAATTTAGTCACTGATGCCACAGTAGACAGCATGTAATTTTATGTCCACTTTGCGTGCTTCTAAATGAAGCAGAAGCTTAAAAGAGCCAGCTTACATTAAACAAAGTAAAAAGTCAATTGCTATATTTCACTAAACTTTATTCAATGGACCATTTCTGTTTAAATCACCCCAAGTACCAATTAACTCTAAAAAGAAACTAATAAAATCTCTTATTTAATTTAATTATAACTTGAGAAACAACATTATTATTGATGGAGGAAGGTCATTGGTTAATTAATAAAGAAATTGCTTGGCCCTGATAGGTTAGAATATAGGTGGGTGGAGTAAACAGAACAGAATGCTGGGAGGAAGAGGAAGTAAGGTAAGATGCCTCAGACAGATGCCATAGCTCTGCTCTTTGAGGCAGAGGTGATGAAGCTCTGACCCAGGATGGATCTAGGCTAGAATCTTCCTGGTAAGCGCACCTCATGGTGCTACACACATTAATAGAAATGGGCCAAGCAGTGTTTAAAAGAATACAGTTCCCATGTAATTATTTCGGGGCATAAGCTAGGCAGGCAGCCAGGAGCCGTGTGGCAAGAATGCAGCCCGCAGCTCCTACTACATAGTATATGCAAGGTATTGTGTAGACCCACTGCATGCTGTAATCTAGTTAATATTTAATATTTAATCTATTTCAATTATTAAACATAATAATGTTAATTTCAACATTATTTCCATTTGACAGATGAAAAGTCACAAGCTAAGGAATGAAGCAGTATATATGGAATCAAAATGTATCTCTATCCAAGTGTAAAGTAATGTTATTGTCAGCAGTGACATGTGACTGCCTCAAGTAAGAATGTATCTTAGGTGTAAGAAAAGCATCTTTTATGCTCCTTTTGAACTTTAAATAATAGTTTTTCATAAATCAACTATGTTGGTGTTCTGACTATGTTAGGAAAGTTCCACTGTAGCGATTCATACATCAAGAATATTAACATTTTGTAGCAATGACTTGTAATATATAAGGTGAATGAATTTATGTGTTATATTCAATAGGATGAAAAACAAAGTGAATAGAGCATGTGAAATAATCACAAACCTTCTTAACCATTTTATCAGTAGCTGACTCTCCAGAGTTAGTGGGTCCTACATATGAGTATCAAGTTGAATTCAAATATGAATAATTGAATCAATAATGTAAGGATTTAAACCTCTTCAAGTTGTCTTTGTAATTCTGCTGCTGTTGCTGCTGATGGTGGTGATAATTATTGTACTGCTGATGATAATAATTCAAGTGATAGAATTAAGAGATAATTGAGCAGAGTGTGGATTTTTTATCACTCATGTTACTAAATCAGTTTTTTTTTATGAAAGAGAGAGAGAGAGAGTTTGTGTGTGTCTGCCTACACTTTACTATCAAGAGATAAGTACTCTAGTTTATCACCTAGATTAGGTAGTTTTGAAATTAAATATTGATGTTATTCCTGACTCTGCAAAGCTTTTCATCCAAGCAAGTCGATGTCGTATTCACCCTCACCATCATGAGAATCTGTTTTGTGTTGTTAGAACAGGATGGTATAATTCTACAATATTTTAAAAAAGAAATAATATAGGGACAAGATACACATGAGCAGTTGGCAAAAGCAGATGTTGGGTGATGTTTTGGATATAAAGGAACAAAGAACATTTGGGGACATAATGGAATTTTTTAGAATTGTGGTTGGGGTCAAGTCTTTGATCCTAGATGTGTTATGTTCTTGTCAAAACATTTAGTTCTTTGTGCCCAAAGTGGATTTGATGAAGCAGAAGGTACATTTGTAATTTTCTTTGCAGATTCTTGGTTAGACTGCCAAAGCCAAAAAGTGGTGAAGGAGGGTCTTCTGTCTATGTGTTACTTTCATTGGTTAAATAAAGAGACTGCCTTGGCCGTTTGATAGGACAGAAAATTAGATGGGTGGAGTAGACAGAACAGAATGCGGGGAGAAAGAAAGCAGAGTCAAGCAGATGGCATGGCTCTCCTCTCCAAGACGGACATAGGTTAGACTCATCTCTGTAAGCCACAGTCATGTGGTGATATACAGATTATTAGAAATGGGTTAATTAATATGTGAGAGTTAGCCAAGAAGAAGATAGATATAATGGACCAGGCAGTGTTTAAATGAATACAGTTTCCGTGTAATTATTTTGGGTAAAGCTAGCCGGGTGGCGGGACGAGGCCTGCTCTCCTTATCACTACAAAAACAATCCTTCCTGTAGTTTCTCTCTCTCCATTTCTCCAGTAGAAAGGATGAGCTATGTTTTAAAAGTAGGAAGTAATAACTGCTGCAAGGGAAAGAATCTGTATTTTCCAGAAAGCACTACATATATATATATATATATATATATATATATACATGCATAATAATTAAAGAAGAAAAGGTCATGAATAAGAGAGGGTATAGGGGAATATGAGAAGAGTTGGATGTAGGAGAAAGAGAGATGGAATTAAAATTAACTGACTAAAGTAACAGAGTTACCCATTCTTACAAAATGCCCACAAGGGGATCACTTGTTTTTGAATACAAAGGGAAAACATGAAAGTAGCATTTACTCCCCCCAGAAATCAAAACAAGCGCTAGAGCCACTTCCTGACAAAACTAAAGAAACACAAGCACCCTAGACTCATTCTAAATAAATGAACCTGAAAAAGTAGTTTCTTCCCTTATTGCATGTCTGTGAGGGTGGCCTTTGCACTACAGAATCATCTATACACTGCTCATGAAGACAGCAGAAGGTAGAGATGCTCAGCAAGATAATACTGACATAGTTGACAAGAGGAAAGATGCCTGGAGACCGGATACCGAATAACCCAGGGAGGTAGAATTAAAGGATGGGGGAGTACTCCATTAAGTATTCCAATACACCACAGGCTCATGAGAACATTTGAAACAACTGCTAAGTAATATCTTGGGAGACATACATGGATCCCCTTGAGAAAGGAAATAGACAAGATTTCCTGAGAAAATAGGAAGTGTGGAGTTGGGGGAAAAGGGAGGGTAGAAGGGATGGAAGAGTAGAGAAGATGATGGGGGAGGAGAACTTGAGAGATCTGAATGGTCGAGATGTGGGAAGGATAGTAGTGCCAGAGAGCAAAGAAAGAGATATCTTGATTGAGCAAGCCATGTGGGACTATCAAGAAACCTGCCACTAGAGAAATTCCTAGGAATCCATAAGGATGGTCCCAGACAAGATCCTAAGCAGTAGTGGAGAGGGTACCTGAACTGGCCTTGCCCTGTAGTTATATTGATGACTATCTTAAATGTTATCATAGAACCTTCATCCTGTACCTGATCAATGTAGATACAGAGATCCACAGCAGAACACTGGGACAAGCTTCCAAAGTCAATTCAAAGAGCAGGAAAAGTAAGAAAATGAGCAAACAGGTCAACACCATGATGGGTATACCCAATTGAAATACATGACCTGAGGTAAGGGGAGCCCACCAATTTCAGCCTGACAGCAAGGGAACCAGCATAGGACTACACAAGGTCCCCTGAATGTGGGTCACAGGTGTATGACTGGGGCAGACTATTGGGCCACACTGGCAGTGAGACCAGAATTTATCCCTATAGCGTTTACTGGCTAGATATAGTGGGCTGGACCTTGGCCCTACCTGAAAGCAATGTGCTAGACTTTTTTGATTCCCCATGGAAAGCTTTACCCTCTCTGAGGAGTGGATAAAGGAGTATTATTGGGGGAGGGAGTGGGAGGAGGGGTGGGAGTGGACACTGGGATTGATATGTAAAATAAGAAAACAGATTTTTTTAAAAAAAAATAAACTTAAAAAATACTTTGGAATTCTTAGTGATAGTTCAATTTTGGTTTATAATTGCTTTTTCTGTGTTGTCCTATTTTGTCTTTTTAAAATAATTATGATTTAATTTACTTAGAGTATACATAAATGTTCAAAGAAATAAATTTTAATGTTAAAGTTTCCTTAAATTAAATTTATGTAAGAAGCTGAAGGTGGCTTTGTATGATAATAGTAAGGGAAAGCATTATTCATGATATTGAGGGAGACTTCAAATTATAGCCACTTTTCTTCCTACAGAAGGTAAACCCAATCTACCTATGTTAAAGGAGGAGTATTCTCAGTTCTTTGTTATGGAGAAGTATGTTTATAGGGATATAATTTAAAAGTAAAGTAAGCTGATTTTTTTTTCTAAGAAAATGTGGTACATTTATACAATGGAGTACTACACAGCAGAAAAAAATAAGAACATCTTGAAATTTGCAGGCAAATGGATGGATATAGAAAACATCATATTGAGTGAGGTAACCCAGACCCAGATAGACAATTATCATATATAGCTCAATGAACACAATAAAAAAAGAAGTAAAATGAGAAATCTACTCACTGCATTTTTTTCCTACCATGTAACACATAGTGACCATTCAGTGTGCCAGTTGTTTAGTGGAAGGCCTGGGGAGGATTCGGCATTATATTCTCCTTTGAAATATAAAATAAGGGGTAAAGTTTTCCTGTAGATAAGATCCAGCATTCAAGCAACTCTCTTTGCCCTAGTGCCTGGAAGTGGTGCCTTCTTATGCCTGAGCAGGGTTTTCCTGCCTGCCATCTTTGATATAGCTTATCATATTCTTTTGACTTGGAAGGCCACTTCATTATCTTGTTACCTCAAAGTCTGTCTGCTGTAGCTGCTCAACCACCAGTATGTTCTTCTATCCAACTTCCTATGTGTGTGTCATTGCACGGTATGCAGACTCCTTAAGGCCTACGCTCTGAGTTTTGTGCTTACTCTCCCCTGAGTCACAGGTCAGGCTCATAGCTTTCATACACCAAATCCACATATGTAATGTATAGTAACATGAGACTAGTATCAAAAGTGTCTAATAGTTGAATGGGAAACGCTATTACTAATTATACTCAGTGTACTATCCTTGTAAATATTATAAATTTTTAATTCAGAAAATAAGAAAATCTATAGGCTACAGCACTGAGGTTGATTAATGTAATCTTTATAGACTTAAACTTCAAATATCCACAATGCTATGATTCTTATTCCACCCAAGAGAGCAATAAAATATTGCAGCTTACAAAAAGTTGTTTAAAGCATTCAAACAAATTAGCAGATTATTACAGGATTTGTAAATTATCATTTCCAAAGACTATTGGGAGAGCTGACCTAGAAATTTAATTTCTTCAAAAAACTTTTGAATTTATAAGCATATATACATTACATATGTGGATTTGGTGTATGACACACACTCATATACATATATAGATTTGAATAAGAAGTGAGTTTTGAGTAAGAATATAGTTAGATAATTTGCTACCTATATTAAGCTGAAGTTCAAGTGAGGGAATATTGAAGTCATAACTAGAAAAGTCTAGGAAAACTGGAAAGATGTAACCCTTATTTATGGTATTCATCTGAATGCTAAAGTTACCCCTAAATCAGAATATGATACCATTGACCCACGGCTAACACAATTTCACCACAAATCACCAAGCAAAGAGGTTTCAAAATATCCTGGGATATTTTTATATGGTTTTTATTCATTTCTAGTGCTATTATATAGGACTCTTTTGTCACTAAGTGACACATTGCTCCTGTGGTCATTGTTGCCAAAAGTTACCCAAAATTCATAATGTCTAATATATCCACCATTTACTGTTGAAAAAGTAACTCAACATGTTCTGCAGTTTTCTTATGGAAATGATGTTAATTTTTCTAATTTGTTCATGTTCCTTGTGTAGCTACGATCATGGCATGATGTGTTGCCCTCCACTTCTTCTAATTGGCCAGTACTTTCTTCTCATGTTGGCAAACTTGTACCAGAAAAACCATTAACATAAATAGATGCACTTAGCAGGTCTGTAGTTACAATGACTGCCAGGCCAGGTTCTCTAAACATATAACCTGAGGGGTGGCAAAGAACTTTGTAGCCCCTGTGTTCTTTCAAATTGCTTAACTGTTGAGTGCATGGTGATATTTCTCTTTTGTGTAAGTATGTAAAAAAAATCATATAATGATGAAATGTGAGTGCATTGTTGACTTATCAATAAATATATGTGAGAATGTTTCTTTGTAAGTGTTCTCTGTTAAGCACAACATAATTTTGTAAGAAAAATCAGTTTGGTGATTTTGGATAACTTACCATCTGGGGCCATTTATCTATGCATGACTTATTTAGATTAGTTAAAAGATTTGTCAAAAATGTAGATTTCTGAGCTGAGAAGACAGCTTAGTTTGCAAAGTGTTGTCTTGCAAGCATGAAGAACTGAGGTAGACTCCCAGAACCTGCCTACCCCTCCCACCACACAGACACAAATCTAGGTTGATTTGTATGTGCTTATAACAGAACTGGAGAGATAGAGACAGAGAGGTCCCTGAGGCTTACCACTCAGCAAGAATAGCCTTTTTGGTAAGCTCTTGGCCATGTGCCCATATAAGAGACGCTGTCTTAAAATATAATGTTGGGATACTCATAAGGTAAGATGCCCAAGGTTGACCTCTGGCCACCAAATGTATGTGCATGTAAATGAGCATGTACCAGTGCATGCATATACACTAGCAAGCACATGAATAAAAAACACAATAAGAGGAAGGCCTGAGTTGTAAGCTGGGTTTCCTTTATAGAGAAAGCAGTCTAAATAGAAGGACCAGAACTATACTTACTGGATCTCTCAGCCAGAAAAGCAGCAGTAAAATGCAAGGGGCAGATGTTGGAAGATGTGAAAGTAGAAACTGGCATCAATCAAGCTCATGATAGGCACCTAATGGGTGGGCAGACCAGAGATTTCCCAACAGCCATTAACAGACCTTGATAAGACTTGTATCTCTCATTTCCAGTGGCCAGTGCCCAAAACGTTATAAAGGGGCACTGGGAGGAGCTCGATATCAAAGCTGTCAACACACAGTGTTCTATTCATTAACCTCTGTAGTGAGTTGTTCAGAGCCCCAAGATGGAATAGATGCAGCCTTTCTGGTTAGACCACAGGAAGGACAGAAACATTAAGTAATGCATCCCAAGAGTCCTTGGTGGTCCTTTTCTTTCACCTGCTTAATGCCCTGACTGCCTTTTAGGCAAGACACCTGACTGATTTTTCTATCACTCTTTAATAGTTAATCCCCACCTTGTCTGTTAAAATATTTCAGCAACTCCCTCAGGCCAGATAAATCCAACTAAGTTTAAATTAGATGCCTCGGCACCATCAGTCATCCAAAAAGCTTCCAGACAGAGCTAACACACCATCTCACTCATTATAGACAGAGGGTCTCAAATGAAACCCCTTAATGGGCCTTCTTCCTGACTCTGGGGCACAGTCCAATACATTTGTACTACACCTCAGTAGGAATTTCTTCACAGCCCTTAGGAAGGAGAATTTCATATTAACATGAAGCCTCAACATTTCTCAACACTGTAAAACTCTGCTTTTAGCAGAATGCTGTGAGCAGTGCAGAAAATCTGATCCTGTTACTCCTGTGCTAAAACACATTTAAGGACTCCTAGCATCTCTCACTGCATGCTGCCCTACTTTCCCTTGCTGGAATGCAGAGGCTAGTACAGTTTAAACAGAACCATCTTTCCCAGTCTTACCTACTCTGCTTCGCAAACCCAAACCATTTATATCCCCAGCCAAACAAGTCACAAGCTCCTTTGTATGGAAAATATCTTCTCATCCTCCAGCTCCATTTCCTGAAATTATACCCATCCTTTAAAATCCTTATCAACTTCATTTCGTTGTGTGTTTAATCCCCCTTTTCTCACTTTGTAGTAATCATACCCTCCTTGAGCCTTTCTTATATCTTTCATCTGTATAGTATCAAACATTCTCCAATGGGCAAGAAACAAAGTGATGATTAAACAAATGTCAAGCTTTCCTGGAAAGTTCACAAGAACCAAGTTTTTTATTTCTTAACTGCTAGTTAGAGAATGTTTGTATTGACCTTGGTGGAAAAAAATCTCTGGGCTAAATGATATTAATATTAGTAACTCTAATTCATTGAAGAAGTCTGATAAAAATTAACTATGGCTTACAACACAGCCAGAATGACACACTGAGGAACTTAGCTGATGGAAGCTAGAGATGAAATGAAGGTGAAATGGCAGCATGTCCTCAGGTCCTAGGGTTAATACTAAGCATAAAGACCTCTTCTCTGGAGATATTTGACTAAGGAAGAAGTGTATATCTTCCAGGAAGGGAAGTAAATAGCTCATATCTGAGCTCATTGGGCTTAGTTTCACAGAAATATTAAAAAAAAAAAAACTCCCGTGGGATGCTGACTTTGCTCAGAGGATAAAGGTGCTTGCCACCAAGCCTATCAATGACCTGAGTCTGACCCCAGGAACCTTCATGATATGGAAAGAATTGATTTCTGCAAGTTGTCCTCAGACCTCCACACATGCACAGCTGCATGTGTATACATACACTCATATACACACATGTGCACACACACACACACACACACACACACACACATACACACGAATGGGGAGAGAGAGAGAAATAAAGAGAGAGGGAAAGAGAGAGTAAATGTAAATGAAATATTTTAAAGTAGTAGTGTAATAATGGTGTTTTCCAAACCATTTTCCATTTTTGGTACTTAATGAACATACTTTTCATTCTTTAAGTCATTTTTTAAGAAGCACAATGGTGAGATCTTACCTTTATCTTGACATATTGTTTTCTAAATTGCCGCAAAACATTTCCAGATGTTGCAGCATCAATTCAAAAATTACGAAGCTACTGTGTGCTTTTCACAGAATCGTAGCTGAAATAGAGGTTGAAAGGGCTTATTTATCATCTATAGAGACACTTAAACAGTAAGCACTGAGATAAAAGAAATGTGACCAAGAAACCCACAAGAATGCACTTTCCAGTCCTTCAAAATCCCTAACTCAAGAGATTTAAACCACTGAAAGGATAGCAACAATAATTCATGTCAGCACAGATTTTATAGAAACTTAAGAGCATAAAAATGAAAATGAAACCCTTTGGGCACACTCAGAATCCACACCATCAAGTCGAATTGCAACGAATTTCTGTTTTTGTTTGTTTGTTTTGTTTTAAAAAGTACATTATAAGTTAGGTGAACTGACTAAATTCAAAATATTTCTACCTTCAGATTCTTACAAAACAATTTTATTGAAAACTATGATGCATTCAATTAGTTAATACATATATAATATTAGAAACATTTGCTAGAAACCAAATGTTTTTAAATTTTAGTTCTTTGACCACTTCATCTGAGAGCCCTGCATCTACATATAAGTCACTCCTTCCCCACTCCAATTCCTCCTAAATCCTCCATCTCCTTCCCATAGTCTAGATTTTCTTTTAATTATTTTGTAAACATACATGTATATATGTGCATATACATGCATATATATCTTCACTCCATGAATTGTATGTAATTATTAAGTACATATTATAAATGCATACATATATAGCTATCTATCTATCTATCTATATATATATATATTATAACCCACATATATATAAATCTAGCCATAAACCAAATACTAGTATTGTTTAAGGCCTTTCTCTGTCATATATAAACTATAAGTCACAAGTAATCAGGACAGTCTTTAAGAAAATGAAGGCCAGGATACAATGGTATTGAAGAAATTAATTTAATCGACTATATATTTATGCAATTTATTTATATCTTTATATGTGTGTGTAACAGTGAAGAACTGATTTGTAACATGACATATTCTGGGAAGATTTACCCCTTATATCTTTAATTCGTGGTATATTAATTTTAAAAGAATTGTTTACTTAATTTGGAATTGGCTTAGCTGCTAAGTGATTTTGAGCTGGCAGGAACATGAGCTCTTTTGATTTTGAGTCTTTGGTGACAACCCAGAGTGTAAATGGAGAAAAGGGAACACTGACAAAGCTTCTAGTGAAGGATGGTGTTCTCAAAATAGAGGAAAAAGAGGAGGGCTGTGTGAGTTCGGCTTGCAATGGCGCAGACGTTAATCAGCAGGGTTTTGCAAACAGGACTGTGAGGGGAAAGTGTTCCACTAGGATCAGAGGCTGTGTAGCAGAATCAATGGGAGAGCACCACTTTGAGAGCAGAGCACAGGGAAGGTTGGGATGTAATGGAGACCAGGGACAGCATGAGTCCAGCACATGCTGAGGAGACAAGTAGGGAGCACCCTTCTACTTAGAGATCTTTAGGTACTGGTTGAATAATTCAATCTATTACACAAGAGATACCATATACTAATTCAGATTAAGGAGTGATTTTAAACTAAATGCTATTGGAATTGTTTATGTGTCATATGAAGAATCAAATTTTACATTTCTTGGAAGTAATTAAAACTGTATGCATAGATGGAATAAAGATTTGCCTCCATAGTATATCTTAGTGGCAGATTTTTTTTTTTGTGAGACAAGTGTTTGTTACATCAGTCTTCCTCTGAAAGTGAAATTCTTTAAATATAAACATTTAATAGACTAAAGAAAATTTGTATAAACTTCATGTGACCATAGGATCTGTGTACTACCATAGCCACTGACTTTCTTGCTTTCTCTGCTTTCTACATGGCATGAAATGAATGATTATCTTTGGTCACATGCTCCCACTTCCGTGACATTGTTCTTTGCTCCACGTCAGGAACATGGTGCCAAGTGTCTTCAGATTGCAACTTCTGAAAATTTAAGCTGAAGTAAACTTTTCCTTTCTTTAGTTATTTCTATAAGTTGTGTTGCCATAGCAATGAGAAACTGAATCAGTCAGGTGGTGTAACATGAGAAAATAAAACATTTAGTTAAATCAAAGAGAATGTGTTAGGTATGCATGGAGGTGAGGAGTGATCAAGA
>NW_004949096.1:14803175-14805954 GCF_000317375.1 Microtus ochrogaster | reverse complement strand
AATGGGTTTTTACAATTTTTTCACATGATCATTAAAATCAATTATTATTTATTGAATATTTTAAAATAATTCTTATTATGTTTAAATGCATCATACAAAAATAATGAGTGAGTTCAGATACTTATTAGTGCAGATGACAAAATAACTCAGTAAAATGCACAGGTAACTAAGCATCATGCTGTACTACACAAATGTAAAAATACTGTCACTTGTCAATTAAAAATAGTAAACGAACCAGGATCCATTTACAAAGTTTTCAGCATATATCCAAATCATGACCACTTCATGAAGAGTCTGAGCAAGACTCATAATCTAGTAATAAGATAGGATCAAGAAAAAGTGAGGTGCATTAAATCAAAAGAGAAAAGCACATGCTATGATCTTAGCCAAGTATTTTATACCTTTCTCTTCTGCACTTATTTTTAAAAATGTCTTCTTATGACATTGATTTCTGAATAATGCTGGTGAAACAAACATTGAAGGATAAAGAAACATAAAACACAACATGTGAGACTTGACAGTTATTGTCCAGTGGCCAGTGGAGTTTTGTCTCCAGAGACCAGGGTTTTTGAATCTTCTGGCCACTGAAATATAAGTTAAATAGCTTAATCACATAAACCGTTAGTTATCACTGACAAGAGATACAGATATCATTTCTTGGACTGTTTGGGTTTGTGTGTATATTCCTGCTTTCATAATTATTCATATATGTATGTATGTGTCTTTAAAATTATGCCATATAAATTAAGTTAAAATACATGTCTAAAATAAACTTAAAATATAGGATATATACCCTATATTTATTTAAAAGTCATGGAATATAGAAGCAATACTAGTATTTAGGCTTCAATCACTGATAAAATAATCAGTGAAAATGTATATCCTTTGCCCTTTCTCATCTGATGAACTTATTTGAAGGTTATGGCAGGAGCAATGGGCTATGTATTTATCCTTCTCTGTCAGGAAAGGTTATGCTTCTTGACAGAACATGAAAGTTTGGGAGATGTGCACATGGCTAGCCAGTTAGGTCAGCTGAATAACTTTGGTGATCAATTGGCTGATAGATGTCACAAATTACTTTCATATTCTCTTTTCTCTTTTAACAATTATGGAGTATTCTATGCTATGAAATTTCAGTAATTTAAAAATACAACGATAGTGTGTGTGTTTGTGTGTATGTGCATGTGTGTGTATGTGTGCATGTATACACTAAAATATGTTGGTGTTTTGTACTAATTCTGGGGCAGAAATAATTGATTGAATTATTTAAATTTCATAAATTCATATGTGCATCTCTGTACATGGGTATGTAATGAGAATGTGCTTTATGTATGTATCATGGGTGTGTGGCTGTGTGTGACTATATATGTCTTTGTATACCAAGAATTGAATCTTAAATATTAATTGAATTTTGATGTGATTACTAAGACTTATTTCCCTGGAAATTATTGCATAGCAATTACTAACTCATTGAGAAGGCTCATGAAAGACAAGAATAAACAAACTTCATGTCTAGGATAGCTGAAATATGTAAGATTCTTTGAGGCTACTATTTGGAGCTATAGAAACAGAAATCTACTGTTTGTAGAGACTAATCAGCCCAGCTGCCTACCGAAGATTTCTCAGAACAGTCAAAACATCCTGCAAGTTGTGAAGAAAGTTCCAGAGTGGTAGTTTTGTGAGTTGTTGCCTGCATTTGAGGTAGGCTTTTGGTTATATCCTCACCTGTGAATCACCCCTGCTTCTATAACTTCACCCACACTCTATCCCTAGCCAGTACAAAAACGCATTGGTTCACCAAGTTGGACTTTGTTCTAACTGATATTTTGTTCTGTCATGGGTTCCTTTTGGGGCGGGGGTGTAAGCATGTTTGTTATATATCCAGAAGAAGTCTCCCACACAACATAAATAAATAAATTAGCTTCTCAACACAAGAGCAGTATCTGAATAATACTTGAAAGGAAAAAGGTTATCCTTAAAATAGACTATTTTTTTTATTCACATGCCTTCTCTGTTGCCCTGACAACAGACCACTCTAAACTGGGAAGGCACAACATGAAGATTAGTAGCAGCTTTTGGCTAATGAGGGTTCTAAAACTCTAAATCATTAGGTCCTGATGTTTACTTAGCTTTCTTCTTGGGAACCTTTCTAGTTGTATTACATGGAGCCTCATCAGAAGAAGTATTTACAAATAATTCTTAAAATTTTTGAAATTTTGAAAATTGCTCTCAGAACCACCACAACAAAGTAATATGTAATTATTAATAAAACCAGCAAATGTCTCCAAATTAAGCCCCCATAAATTACCTGGAGCCAATTACGTGCCTATCACTACACCAGCTTTGTGGATAGGAGGACAAAGGACAGTGGGCCAGATACTACTTAAGAATTGACCTGGAGAACAATGTTTTTCCAGGTCAATGAATACAGCTCAGTATTCATCTAATATCTGTCGCTCATTATCTAGCTGTGGGAACTTGAGAAGTTTTCCAAAGCCACGTTGGCATGTTAATGGGGTATGCTCATCATACAGATCTTCTTATGCAACCATATTATTGATATTTCATGAATGGAGCTTTCCTGTCACTTATCGAAAACACTATCTTGAAGGAGCTGCCCTGGCCCACTGGCTAAAACAATACTTTTTCTTATTCTTCCATAATCCTCTGAGAGACTAAGATGTAGGAGCTGCACATAGAATCCTCAATTTTTTTAAATTAATTTATTTGATAAAGAGTGAAGCTCAATAAATATATACTTCAAAAATCACATTTTTTT
>NW_004949096.1:14793287-14801460 GCF_000317375.1 Microtus ochrogaster | reverse complement strand
CTAAAGTTAATAATGATACCAGTTCAGTGAATAAATTTCCAATAAGGAAGCTTAGTGAATGATTTACCTTGATTTTCATTGCTCTGATAAAACACCAAAATCAAAAGCAACTTATGGACGAAAGGATTTATTTAATTCGACAGTTTTCAGTCCATTATGAAGAGATGTCAGGGCAGAAACTGAAGACAGGAACTGAACAAGTCCATGGAGCAGCACTGCTTATGGGGTTTCTCCTGCTAACTTGTTTTCTTGTACCACATATAGACACCTGACCAGGTATGGCTCTGTTCCCCACTGAGCTGAACTCCAACATCATTTATTAATTTAAAAAATGCCCCAGAGACAAGCCTGCAAATAATCTTTGTAGACGTATTCTCAATTGAAGATCCTATCCTGAATAAAAATTGCTTATGTCAAGGGGAGAGAGGAAAACAAACAAACAAAAACTAACTAGAAAATGTTGTTTTTATTATTCTGATTAAAAATATATACTTTAAAACATTCACCTTCCAAGGATATTAAATAAAATTGTCTACAGATATTTTAATAGAAGCTATTATCACCACAGATGGGCATATTGTGGCATGTACTTCTTGGTGAAGCCATATTTTCTGGCATTCCAAGAGTTAAAGGTTTTGCTGTGGGACAGTGGTCTTGTACTTTGTAAAGGTTTGTCACTTCTAATTCACTTAAATGCTGATTGGCCAGTAGCCAGGAAAAAAGTATAGGAGGGACAACCAGGCAGGAAATAGAGATAGGGCAAGCAGAGAGGAAATAGAAGTGGAGCAATAAGAACAACAGAATTCTGGGAAGAGGAAAGGTCAGTCTGCAGTCGTCACCCAGATACAGAGGAAGCAAAATGAGAATGCCACTTTTAAAGGTACCAAGCCACTTGGCTAACACAGACAAGAACTATGGTCTAATTTAAGATGCGAGAATTAATTAATGTGAAGCCTGAGCTAATTGACTAACCAGTTTATAAATAATTTAGATGCCTGTGTGTTTCTTTGGGACTGAATGACTGCAGGATCAGGTGGGACAGAAACTACTGTCAACAAAGTTTCACAACTTTGCTTGGTTAAATGCCAATCATGAACTAAAATTGTATTTCTACATGTGGACAGTAAGAAGTGACTATTTTACAAGGACCTAAGTAGACTAAGACAAAAGCCATGAAGAACTTGGTTGCGTATCCTGTCTGATTTTCTATTTCTCAAGGTCTTTGTGAAGAATGTCATAGAGATAATATAACAAAAATATATAGAATACAGAACGATCTATCATTCACAAGAAAGAGTTAACAGAATTATAATATCATTAGTATTTCTGTGCCAATAGAATCAGAGTTGATAAGCATATCACCATTTTTAGGTCAAAGTTGTCATATATCAACATCCAATTCTATTTAACTTACAGGCTAGTACCAAGGACTGAGTGTTAGCTCAATCAACAAAATGGTTGTGACTCAAGTATGAGGGCTTTGATTTAATCCCCATAATACATGTCAAAAGTCTGTCAATGGTGATGTCCACTTGTATTCTCAATGTCGGGGAAGCAGAAATAGGAAGATCCCTGGAGCTCATGGGCCTTCAAACTCAACCAACTACTCAAGATTCAGACCAATGAGAGGCTTTGTCTCAAAAAATAAAACAAAGTTACAAACAAACAGCAAAAGCAAGGTGAATTACAACCCTGAGAAATGGCACTGAGGTTGAGATCTGTTCTCCACCCACATGCTATGCATTCCCATACACATATAGATACCAAAGTTCATATAACATGCAGAGCATAATAGATTTTTAAATCTTATATCAATTATATACATGTTTAACTCAAAAAATCCTTAATTCATTGAATGTGCTAAGTAGATTTTAATTTAAGCTCAATGAAAGTATCACTTAGATTGTCATTTGTGAGTATTGCCCAATGAATTATGCCAACATTCTGCTCTGATGCCTCATTAGATATGCGTATTTGCATTTTGTTGCAAGAGGCATATATAAGGAACTCTGCGCCTTCACCTAGTTGTTCCAAATTCAAATGATACTTTACTTTAGCATCTCATAATGGGGAAATTGACATAATTAAGTACTCTTCAAAGAAAAATAGACTCTGATGCTGCTAATGCCATTAAATATTTACCATGCACATTGCTGCAGTAAATTCCTGGACAGAAAATGATTCTACCAAACTAGACCAAATGAGAACATCATATTGCCTTGTAGCAAGTATATCTGGTTCTATCAATTATTAAACAATATATATCTGTAGGCATAAAATATACATGCAGAATATGCATAATGTGAAGTCTGAAAGGGCGGTGAAAGCAAGCATTTCTAGAATATGTTTGCTGGTCCACCCAATTCTGAGCTCAGACAATAAGTTATTATGCTGATCTTGGCAGGTAGGAATTCCCACATATTAAAGTGTACCCCCAAGCTACAATTAGGAGGAAACAAAAAGAAAAAAAATAATTGAATTAAATTGTGAGTACAGTCCTCTTTTGTAAAGTTTTAGATAGAAAAAATCAAGAAAAGATACTGGCTTAGAAAACTAAGTCAAGTTATATAAAAACCAAAATTCATCCATTTGTGACTGAACTAGACTTGAACAGAAAGATTATATCTATCTATCATCTATCTATCTATTTATCTATCTATCTATCTATCTATCTATCTATCTATCTATCTATCTATCTATCTGTGTGTGTATGTGTGCTACATATCTCCCAAAATCCCAACAGGTATGCAAATTGTGGCCACCAGAAAAATCTAAATAACTTGAATTGCAAAGTTAAATTCTAATTTAAATAGCATCAAAAGTTTAACATTTTTTCCTTTTTTTTTATTCCCTCCACACACCCTCACACCTCACCATAATCCAATCCTCAGAAGGGTAAGGAACATTGCTTTGGGGAAGGTCCAAAGCCCTCCCTACTACATCTAGGCTGAGAAAGGTATCCATCCAAAGAGAATAGTTTCCCAAAAAAGCCAGTACATGCAGTAGGGATAAATCATGGTGCCACTGCCAGTGGCCCCTCAGTCTTCCCCAGGCATGCAACTGTCAATCACAATTAAAGGACTGATTTCCAAAATATATAAAGAACTCAAGAAATTAGACACCAAAATTCCAAAAATCCCCCCAAAAAATGTGGTACAGAATTAAACAGAGAATTTTTAACAGAAGAATCTCAAATGGCCAAAAGATACTTAAGAAAATGTTCAGCATCCTTAGCCATCAGGGAAATGCAAATCAAAACAACTCTGCAATGTCGTCTTCCAACTGTCAGAATGGCTAAGATCAAAAATACCAATTATGCTTATGCTAGAGAGAATGTGTAGTAATGATGTGGGAAGGTCATTTGTCAATCTTTTGTTTCATTGGTTAATCAATAAAGAAAACTGCTTGTTCTGATAGGTATGAAAATTAAGTAGGTGGAGTAAACAGAACAGAATGCTGGGAGAAAGTGAGGCAATTGCCAAGCCTCTCCTCTCTGAGCCAGATGCTATGAAGCTCCGGCCCAAGATGGACGCAGGTTAGAATCTTCTTGGTAAGCCACCACTTTGTGGTGCTACACAGATTATTAGAAATGTGTTAAGCAAGATGTGAGAATCAGCCAATAAGAGGCTGAAACTACTGGGCCAGGCAGTGTTTAAAACAATACAGTTTCCGTGTAATTATTTCGGGTAAAGCTACCTGGGAGCTGGGCAGCCCGCTGCTCCTAATTATACAAAGTAAGGGGAACACTCTTCTATTGCTGGTGGGAATGCAAACTTGTAAAACCACTTTGGAAATCAGTATGGCAGTTTCTCAGAAAATTGGGAATCAACCTACCTCAAGATCCAGCAATACCACTCTTGGGCATATACCACCAAAATGCTCAATCACTACAAAAGCAATTGTTCAACTATGTTCATAGCAGCATTATTTGTAATAGCCAGAACCTGGAAACAACCTAGATGTCCCTCAACCAAAGAAAGAAAAAAATTACACATTAGAGTACTACTCAGCAGGAAAAAACAATGACATCTTGAATTTTGCATGCAATAAGATAGAATTAGAAAACACTACCCAGAGTGAGGTAACCCCAACCCCAAAAGATGAATATGGTATATACTCACTCATAAACAGATACTAGCTATAATCTAAGGATATTGAGCCTATAGTTCATGATCCTAGAGAAACAAAATAATAAAAACGTATATAGATTCTCCTGGAAAATCGAAACAGACAAGATCACCTGACAAAATTGGGAGCAGGGGGTGGCGGAGAAGGGAAAAGTAGGAAAAGGGGGAGGGTTGAGGTTACTTTAAGGGAATGGGATAGTCTAGATGGGGGAAGGGCAGAGATGAGAGCAAGGAAAGAGATAGCTTGATTTAGGGAGCTATTATGGGGATGGCAAGAAACATGGCTCTAGAGAAATTCCCAGGAATCACAAGAATGACTCTAGCTAAGACCCTAAGCAATAAAGGAGAGGGAGCCCAATCTTGTCTTACCCTGTAGTCAGATTGATGACTATCTTAAATATCACCATAGAACCTCATCCAGCAACTGATGGAAACAGAGGCAGAGACCAGCATCAGAACACTGGACTGAGATCCCAAAGTTCATTTGAAGAGTGGGAGGAGTGAGAATATGAACAAAGAGGTTAACACCATGATGGGTTCACCAACTGACACAGTCTTCCTGAGCTAATAGGAGCTCACCAACTCCAGCCAAACTGGGAAGAAACAGGCATAGGACCAAAAGTTGCAGCTGGATTTGAACTCCAGAGCGCACTAACTAATAGATTATTAATTTTTTAACAAAATAAAGGTAAATGATTGCTTTAAGTTAAAAAGTTAGCACTAAGAAGCACTTTGTAGAATTTTCTTCCAATAATTCTTTTATCACAGCATCTTTGCTACAGTACCAGATGTCCCATTAATGTTAGGTAGAATTCAAGATGCATGTGAAGGCCAAAATCTTTAACTTTTTTGGTTTTAGAACTCTAATCTAGACATGGACTGGGCATTTTCCCTCATCATTTTGCCATAACTTTCTAAATGCAAATATCAGTATCTGACTGGCTCCATACTGTGAATGTATGTATATGACTCTCTAATTGTAAGCCATAAGAAACCCTTCCTCAATTCAGTTGCTCCTTGCCAGGTATTTGATTATAACAGTGAGAAAAAAAAAGAGCAAGTATAATTGACAAGTTACAATGTTGGATCCATCGTTCTTTTCCTAAATTCTGCATTTTTATTTTGAATTTCTAATATTATGTCTATTTTTGTGTAACATTTCTAATGCTGGATAACAAAAAAATTGACTATAAACTCACATACTTTCAGTATCATATGGTCCATTTATTTGTTCTCTTATTTGTCTATTGAGGTAACAGCTGAAACACAGGTAAGCTGCATTATCTGTTCAGGGTCTTATAAGTTCTAACCAGTGTCAGCCAAGTCCTGTTTGCTCATCTGTGGAGGAATCTATTTCTCTCTCTCTCTCTCTCTCTCTCTCTCTCTCTCTCTCTCTCTCTCTCTCTCTGAGTCATTAGGAAATTCCATTTCCATGCATCCTTGCTACTAATGGCCCATGTTTTGGCTGAGGGCTGGCTGGAGGTGCTCTTCCACAAGAAGACAATGCCCATGATTTCTGCCACACACCCTGTCTCAGCATGGATCTTTGATTTATCAAGCCAACCAGAGGAATATCTAGATACTGAGTTGCAAGATGCCTTCAGTAATACAGCTTTGGGGCACAACTTACTTTGTTTTTATACTTAATATTCAGAAACAATCTTTAGTCTTCACCATCATTAAGTGGAGATAATGCAAGGGTATGAATAACAAGGATAGGAAACTTGAGACTCACCATAGATTTTTGTCTAACTTGTACTGCTGTGGGAACTCCTTCAGCCAATGGCCTTTGAGATGTTGGGTCACTTTGGGCATGATCTTGGGTACTATATTACAGAGGTAGGGATGTGGGCAAGGCCCTTGGCTTCTGGAATTAGTTCCTGTTCTCCACTCATGCAGAGGACTGCTGATCTGTGAGTCTACCCCTAAATAAAAAAACAAATTATTATGCTCCATTTTGATTTTAAAGTTAATTTAAAGCTAATTGCAATTACTATGAACATCCTAATTGTTTGTGCAAAGTTTTTGTTTTTGCTTTTCCTTCTCCCAAGTCATCTTGTCCAAAGGAGCCTTTCCTGGAACTTGTCTTAATGACTAGTATACTTAGACAATTTAGCTACAGGCTTTAGGGATTTACCCTTCAGTTGGCCTTTTACCTTGAAATTATGAATTGTTTATTCTCTTCAAATTGTTAACAAAAGAAGTTTAAGACTTTTGAAACTTTCTTAGAAGAGCTTTCTATATACTTTATTGTGTTCATAAGATTGACTTGCAAACCTGCAAGTCTCTTTTTGAGATTTCTTAAGTAGTCTGTCAAGTTTAAATAAGATCCATTAATGAAAACTGGTGGTATATCATGAAGTACATCATATTGCCTCCCAAATTGTCTCAGAAAATTTGAGCATCACATATTTTGTCATTTAAAGTGTCTCAGATATTGAGAGTATGGAATGGAAGAAAATAGGAATCATTTTTTCAATATTCATAATTCATTTACTGTTTGAGACTTAATCCTGAAGCCAATGTCTTATATCCCAAATGATCTGTTTTCAACATTATCCCCTATATATACAAACTTTTACTTAATCACCTTTTAATACTGGCCATTGACCTCAAATTTTCAGGGATTCAGTTTAGAGGAATGAAAATACACGGTACAATCTAAATATCATAATAAGTCAGTTGAAGGTCCTCATTAAATCTACTTCTACTCCACTCTTATTTCTGTTTTGTATCATATGACTGCTATGTTTCATATCAGACCTGCTTCTTCAGCAAGATATTATTATAAAGAAAAACCTTTGGAATATAGCTGAGCCATCAGTGACTCACAGTTGACATGTTCTTTTAAACCCAAAGGGATTTTGTGAACTTTCTGTACTATCATAGATCTTACAAATTGTCTCTTAATAGACATACATAGCAAGAGAGGAGCCAATGGAAAAGAAAGGCATGAGTTGTATGTCAGAAAGACAACGTTTTTTTTTCAGAACTCATTTTCCATATACTAGGAAAGTAAATATACATTGGTATATATGTAATTATGTCTGTATGTTTCTATATACATGCATACATGAGTACATATAGATAGAAAGGTAGATACTGAAAGATTCATAGATAGATTAGATAGAAGGATAAATAGAAGATAGATAGATATAGATAGATAGATAGATAGATAGATAGATAGATAGATAGATAGATAGATGATAGAGAAAGGTTTATTTTAGAAAGACGTTCATGCGAAAACTAAAGAGCAGAATTGGTGGAAGGTGGTGAGTCACAAACCTTTCATATTGTTTTCTGGCTATCTAGGCTACTATTCCTGAGGAAGAAGAATATTACCTGTGTAGTTTACAAACATGCTTCTAAATCCATCCTTACTTGTTATGTTTTTCTGAAAAATTTGCCAAACATCTTTATGGTCCAGTTTTTATTTACATTCTAGATTTTTAGCATTGATTCTTTTCTAATTTAATATATTCTTGAATAAAAGTTTTGGAAGGCAAGTTGAATACTTCTGGAATTCTGTCAGATTAAATTATATTTTGTTTTTACTTCTTTTTGACTAGTAAGTTTTCTGTCATATATTACATCCCAACTACAGTTTTCTCTCCCTCATGCCCTTTCAGACCATCCCCTTCTTTCTCCCCATCCACTCCTCCTCCATTGCCCTTCTGGAAAGGTCAGGCCTCCAGGGGCTATTAATCAAACATGGCATATTAATTGGCAATTAGACTAGGTACATCCCCTCATAGTAACCTCATAGTAAGGCTGAACAAGGCAACCCAGGAGGAGAGAAAGCATCCGAAAAGTCAGCAAAACCAGCAGAAACAACCTCCATTCCCTCTGTGAGGAGCCCCCAAAAAACACCAAGCTACATAATTATAACGTATGTGCAGAGGATGTAGGCTAGACCCATGCAGATTCCTTTATTGTTGGTTCAGTCTCAGCGAGCCCCTATATAACCAGCTTAGTTGATTCGGTAAGTTGCTGAATGGACTCTCTCTCTCTCTCTCTCTCTCTCTCTCTCTCTCTCTCTCTCTCTC
>NW_004949096.1:14789494-14792457 GCF_000317375.1 Microtus ochrogaster | reverse complement strand
TGTTTTCTTAATACAAATAATAGAAACAGGACACTTCATATTTTCCCTTACTGTACTTAGCTTAACTTTTAAATAGAATTAAAATCACAGATATAAAGAGGTATTAATTCAGTGCTGTTGGTGGTGGCTGTAGTCATAGCAGAATTGCTGTCTCATCTTCGAGCTAATGAAAAGAGTCATTTTTGGGAGGACAGATGCCAGGTTTCATGTTATAATGCTCCCTCTGAATCCTGCCTTGTGGGGAATTCATGGTAGTGAGGTGCTCTCTATCTGATTTGCTTTCTTTTCTGCAAGGAGACAGCATCAGTATCATACTGTATGTCAAGGAAAATTTATTCTTATTGAATATTTATCCTGTTGAATTCAGTTATTTTTTCCTCCTGCAAGAGCTAATGTGAGCAATAAAGAGCGCAAGCTCATGAAAAGACATAATTTTTCTTGTCAACTATGTCACTATGATTCAATACATTCACACACACACAGACACACACACACAAACACGCACACACAGAGACAGTAGTATGTGTGGTGAAGATAGAGTCTTTCCAGTACTTACTCTGCTCCTTCCACCCCTACACTCTCTAAACCAACTCACAAGAAAAGAGTCACTTTGTGATATTCGCAGTGAGGGGCATTCAGTACAAAATAAAGCCTTCCACAGACTCCAATACTATCATTAGCTGATTTTTGTTATTTCAAACCAACTTCTTTTTTTAAGTTAAAGAGCAGAGTTGGGCAAGCCTCTTTATAGTTTTCTTTATGAATTCTCCTTATCAGCCAGAAGAACTGATGACTTCAGTGGATGAAGAGGAAAACTACACACAGCTAGTTTTTATTTTATTTTCCACAGATCATTTATTGGGTAAAATGGGTATTTAATGGCTTCTTCTAGTAAATAATACTCTTTATAATCAGCAGAATGTCCATCTATTTCTATAATATATTCGGACAACTATTTTCTCATTTATTGCCACTTCAAGCATGGTAGTAGTATCCAGTCTATACAGAAAGAGAAATACAAGATTGACGCAAAGTTAAAACAATTCCTCATCATGTAAGTCAATTGGTTTTAATAAATTAAAACTTTGTAGTAGTTGGCATGCTTTGAATTAAACTTTCAAATATTTGATGAAGTGTATTTTAGATTCCTTCTTTTAATATCCCTTACAGTAAGAAAAGGAGTGCTAACCACTATTTCTAATAAATACTAAATTTGGAATATTCACTTAAATGTGTAATAAAGATAAAAGATAAGATGATGGAGTTCAAAGGAAAGGAAAATAGTCAAGAAATTCTGAGCTGAATTGAAATAAAATCAATAAACCCCACACTACCTAGCAAACCACAAAGTATGCGTTCTTTCTGTACGTGTTAAATAAGTGCCCCATGAATCTCTCTCTGGAATGGTTAGCAATTTTCATCAAAGTACAAAATATAGTTTATATTGGAAATATTATTCTTTCCTTCAGTTATGGACATCAGTATCTGTCATGTCACCTTTTGTGGAGTCTGCACATTCTCTCACATCAAATGTGGCACAAGCTTCAAGAAAGAGTACTCTCAGAGAAGGTGTGTGTATGCTGTGCTTCCAGCAATGGAGCCCTTGTATTCTTGACATCACTTGCTTATGTTATAAGAAATAGAGTCTGGTTTCCCCCAGAAGGGAAAATAGTATGTTAAGCCTCCAGAGTCTAATAATGAGCCATTGCCAGATATAGGAATACATAATACTAATGGAGGAAGATGGGTTAACATTCAAGAAAAAAGGTTTCCAGGCTTTATCTGGTGCTTATTAAAATTAAGACAGATTTAGTAAGAATGAGATAAGGATAAAAGAGAGAGATAAATGCCTGGAAATTTTTGAGATTGATTTTGGAAAAGGTTTAAAAAGGAGTTAAAAATACACAAAAAAATTCTACATAGATTACAAATATAAAAAGACTATAGACTGTTTGACCGTTAAGCACAACTGCCTGCTCTTAGCTCAAAATGCCATAAACTCAGCCTAGATAAAGATTTATAGCAAAACTAATGCCAAGCCATATTCGGCATAACTGACTACAAATTCACACTGGGGACATCTGTCTGATAAAAAAAAATCTATTCTTATATATCTTGTATAATGATTCTAATAATAATATGTACCATATATAGAAACAATACATGCTGTTAAGCAATCTTTTCTGTCTAAAGGATGAGCCTCATGCCTAGTAAAGACACATTAAGATACAATTCCATTACGTATTGTGTCTGTTTGACATTTGCTGACCCTTTACCCACCTATTCCTGAAACCATCTCCCATCTGTCCTAGTGCTCCAGCTGAGCTGGTCAATTGAAAGTATCATTAGTACATTGCAAGGACTTTTTCGTCCTGCCCCACCGTCTTCCCATTTCATTTTGATGGTCTTACTGACGATGATAAATCTTTGTACAACTGTTTCCCTTTTGGAACTTAATACATGCTAGCACTGGCACATTCTTTTCCTTTCTTTTGGTTTCTTTTTAATTTAGTAACAAAGAGTGATGTCCCTGGTGTTAGCACATTTGCTTCAGTTTGAACTACCAGATAAGATAATGAGACCCCAAGAGCAAACAATAAAGAAGAGGGGATTCTATGGAGTGAGGGTTCTGTCTCCAGAGACTCTCCATAGTTAAAAAGCTGCTTAAATGTTTATTCCATAATGAGTCTGATTTCCCGGGGTTCCAATTGCAAAGAAAGAGCAGGTTTGTCACTTTGTAAAGTTTATTAAAAGGTACATTATAAATATACAGTGAGAGAAAATAACTTGATTTCTCCAAATGGAAAATGATCAACAATGGGTGGAAAGAAAACAGTATCCTTTCGACAGAATTGAATAACTAGTCAAGTAATTGACATGTAATAAGGTCTCTTAGTTGTCAGGAATTGAGCAATCTTTTCACAACTCTAAACCATCTTACAAATGTGTAAAAGTCATGTACA
>NW_004949096.1:14789007-14789295 GCF_000317375.1 Microtus ochrogaster | reverse complement strand
TTAGAGATACATGATTCAGTGCTCAAGTATTGTAAACTTTGATTATAAGATTTGAAAGATTGCTGATCTCTGTGTCTCAATCATGTCATCTTTGAATTTAGTACAAGTTGTATGAGACAGTTCATAAGCCCAAAAGATTGTATAACCAGCCTGATGACCTTAGTGCAATACTCAGTACCCATGCTTGTAAGAAAGCACCAAATACTGAAATGAGTTGTCCAATGACCTCCACATGTGTGATATGGTCTGCATGTACTGACATTCACATGTACTATCCCTCCCTTTCTC
>NW_004949096.1:14781138-14788799 GCF_000317375.1 Microtus ochrogaster | reverse complement strand
GCACCTGGACTAGCCCATCTCTAATAATCTGCTGTAGCCCACAAGATGGCTTACCAGGGAGATTCTAGCCTACTTCCAACCTGGGTCGGAGCTTCATTGTGTGTGCCTCAGAAAGCAGAGCTCTTGCGTCTGCCCAGGAGCTGGGAACATGGCATCTCTCTGACTCAGCTTCTTTCTCCCAGCATTCTGTCCTGTTTTCTCCACCTACCTAAGGGTTGGCCTATCAAATGGGTCTAGGCAGTTTCTTTATTTAACCAATGAAACAACAGATAGAAAGATGACCCACCTCCATCACACACACACACACACACACACACACATCACTAATAATAAATATACATTTTACGATTGCTACAATAAGAGGAAAATAATTATATAACTGACTGATTATCAGTTATCACTGGGAATCAGTGCATAGTGCATATACATGTTAATCTTTATAATGCATCAATTTAGTCATATTTAAATAAATTAATGTCAAATTCTGTAGTAAGAGCAAGAAATGCAAAAATATCTAAAATGTACGCATTCTATCAGAGATAAACATAGAGGCGTTATCAAAATGCTTATAGGTGTCAAGCCAAGGATAATAAATAATGAGAAGGGTTATGTATTTTTAATTACATAAATTTAGATGGAATTAGAATAAATTTAGATGGAATGCTTTTAAGCATTACTTTTAAGTAGTAATTACTTCCCTACAAAGTGTGCAGTCTCAGTATCATTGATGTCATAGTTCTCTTGCTAGAGTTTGCAGAGGTAAATAAACAAATAGAGTTCTAGTAATAGCATATTGACCAAGAAGCAAAACATACCTTTCCTCCAGAATATTGGCCACACTCACTCTTAGAACCATCAGACAGCAACTATTCTATTGATTTCCCCCATGAACTTACAATAGCATCCCTGTATTTACTGTGGTGTTGTCTCGGAAGATACCTGAAGCATGCACTACTTTGTGGTACAGACACAGTGCTCTTCCTTTCTCCTTTCATAAGCATGTTTCAACTGTATTTGTTTGTTCTGTAGCTCAGTTATCTAGGATACTGTCACTTCTGCTCAAGACTCCTTCCAAGACCATTTTTTTTTATCTTTATGAAAGGGTGATTGCCAGGGGTCACCTCTAGTTATTATTCTGTAAATACTGATACCTTTGATTGGTGATATAGGGCCTGGAACTTGCCAAATGGTTTTGACTGGCTATGCAGTGAATCATGGGAATCCACTCTCCCTGCTTTCCCACCACTGGGATTATAATAATGGACCATTGTGCCTAGATTTTAAGTTTTGGAGATCAAATTTGTATTGTAATGCTTGTGTGACAAGCACTCTCCTGACTGAGGTACCTCCTCACTTCTGCCTGCCTCTCTGTGTAGCCAGCTTTGCTCATCAGGATCAGGGATTTGGACCTTCTAATCTGTTTTCTGTACTGCTCCATATAACTCATTCTGCCTATACCTTGTTAATGCAAGAAATACCATATTTGGAAGTGATAACTCATAGAAGCCAAGTAGAAATTATATGTGAAACATCATCCCTGAGTAGTAAACACAGCTCTATTGTGTTTGCTCTACCTTTGAAACTGGTGGATTCAGATAGGTACTGACTGTAGGTTTCTAGGTTAAAAACTATGTACATATGCTTTTTTCATTTGAACCCATAGAATCAAGGGGTCTTGATTTAACATAACATTTCCTTTTTAATATGTGGAGAGTAGTTACTTTATAGTCCGTGGTATGTAGTTTATTCTAGCATCAAAAGGAATGAATATGGATGTCTATCCCATTCTAACACACAAGTGCTTAATTTACATATGAATCTAAACTTTGCAGCATTACTAAATGCTTTTAATAAGATCATCTTTTACAAGTGAGGAAACAGGTTAAGAGATGTCAAGTTAGTTGTGTAAGGCAAGTGACAGACTTGTCACCATTTGGAATCTGTATTAGTAGTTTCCCATAACATTACTGTTTAAGTTATCCATCTCTCTTTGTCTTTCTCTTGTATTTTAAAGTATAAAATTTATCATATGATTTTGACATTTCCAAAATAACTTCATAAGATATGGAAAGGCCTGATTTTATAACTGCAGCTTTCCCTGTTTGAAGACTGAAACTGAGCAACAGCCAACATTCATGGGATCAATGTCATCTTACTTCAAATAAGCCTGTATTGAAGAAACTTGGCTAGAAGACAGAGATCAGGTTTTTCCCCACTAAAAGATTATGTTTACATTTAATGTTGATGCATCAGCTAAATGTTCACTTTGAAAATCAATACTACCTTGTGTGTTTGACTGACTCAATACAGCTCTTTCAGTCAGCATTATTAATAATAATAAACCAATCACAAACAGTATGTATTTTATTGCTTGTTGTCTCCAAATTTTCAGGCTTCACAATTCTCAATCATCCATCCTTAGACTTTGTGTAAAGTAGCAAGGATATAATTTGCTTAATAATTGGGCAAATTGAGACAAGTTGACCAGTGGCTAGATATATACATGTGCCTGTGCTCACCTCCCCGAGAGAATCATCAGTGACACTCAGGAAATGTTACAAAGCATAGCACACATAGTATTGAGCTATAAATCTATGCCTATAAGTCTATATCTACATATATCTTTTACACACACACACACAGACACAGACATGCATATCAGAAGAGATAAAAGAGTGTTTTTTCTACTTGCCTACAAGGTCATATTTTTGAGAAATAAATAAGACAAGTATCGGCATACAGCATGTACTTTATTTATTCCAAGAAAAAGAAAACTTCAACAGTGAGAACCATAGAAAGTTGAACAGAGAACTTCCTCAATGAATGTAGATTTGATTTGTATTTCTATGTGTGTATATATTCAGTGGAAGTGAATTTGAGCGGGATCTTCTCTAGACCTGAATAAGAGAATAAAAAGGAAAATGCAGCGAGTGCCTCCCCTTACTCCTCACTTAATACACAAGTGTTCCAAAATTTTCTCTTTTTTGGGGGGGTATTTCCTGGTTTAGGAACTGATTGATTGTTGATAAGTTATATCACCAAATAAAAATAGCTTCACATATATAAAAAGTAAACAGAAAAAGTAACATGAGTACACTAAGTGCAAAGAACTATTAGATAATCCACAGGCTAGATTTTTTTATTTATTTTTATTAAACTAGACATTTTTCTCTCTGCTCCTCTCCCTGCCTCTTCCCTCCGCACTTCAACCTTCCCCCATACTCCCAATTTACTCAGGAGATCTTGTCTTTTTCTTCCCATGTAGATTAGATCTATGTAAGTCTCTCTTAGTATCCTCATTGCTGTTTAAGTTCTTTGGGGTTGTAATTTTTAGGCTGGTTTTCTTTGCTTTATGTTTCAAAACCACTTATGAGTAAGTATATGTGATAATTGACTTTCTGTGTCTGGGTTGCCTCACTCAAAATAATTTTTAACAGGTTAGATTTTTTTAAAGTATGTCTTAAATTCACAGAAATGATAAATCAGTGACTAGTTAATACTTCCTATAAAGGCCCTTGGGAGACCTTTTAGAGAAATGGAAGTTTTAGCGTTAATTCTCTCTGGGTTACAATATCTTTATGAAAAAAGGCATTTAACTTTTATATTCACTTTGTCCTACCAGTTTATTCTGAATATTTAATAAATTCTTGATATTAAACCATAATTTTCTATATTTTACTTGATAGTGATATCTTAAAATCACATTTTCACTGGGAATTATCTTAACCAGTTCCTTTCAAATACAAACTCTGCTATCAGAGATCAAATGCTTATAAATTCTTTAATCGTTACACCAGCTGTAGCTGCAGAATTTTTTTTATCTTTATAGGATAACCTGAGCTCAGTAGGTCAAAGAATTTGCTGAGTATCATAGATTCAGTAAGTGGCATATAAATCCAGATGTAAGAATTCTACAACCCTCTCTTGAACTATCCAAAAAAAGTCACAATAATCTTTGTATCCTTGAGGATTTTATCACTCTAGTTAACAGCAATTGGCTTTGCAAATCTGTCAGAAACCACATTCCATATTAATATGGAGATGAAAAATAAAACAAAGCTTGAAAATATCTGAGTTGCAGACTTTGACTGCCATTCTTGCTACAAATCCTCTGCAAGTGTTTTCAGTTTTCAATCTTTCTGTTTTTGTATGGGTTCAGTGTGCCCTACAAAAAAGTTCCAATGTGATTTAGAAACTGTTCCAATGGTGAAGCTCTTGGAATCTAATGGAATTTGTGAGAAGTAAAACTGACTGGCAAATCCTTAGGTCATTATCACTACTCATTCAAAGTAAAATTTAGAGTCTCCTACCTCTTAATCTCCCCTATTCCTGTTTGAAATATGACCTCTCAAAAACCCATTGCCATTGTTCTTGAGTTCTCAGTAGTCCTCATTGTCTGCTATGTAAGTCCGGTTTTATCCCATGCTTTTTCAGACTCAGGCCAGCTGGTCTTGGTGAATTCCCGAACAGACATCCCCATTGTCTCAGAGTGTGGGTGTACCCCTCTCGATCCTGAGTTCCTTGCAGTTTGGATGCTCACCTTACTAAACCTGGATGGAGGTGGGCGGTCCTTGGACTTCCCACAGGTCAGGGAACCCTGATGGCTCTTCAAGCTGATGAGGGAGAGGGACTTGATCGGTGGAGGGGGAGGGAAATGGGAGGTGGTGGCGGGGAGGAGGCAGAAATCCTCAATAAATAAATAAATTTAAAAAAATTAAAAAAAAAGAAATATGACCTCTTTCTCCTACATGGACTTACACCATGATCTATTACTATTTACCGCCCTTACCAAGGAGCCAAGCATGGAAAACAATCTGATCTTGGAGACGGCCAAGTGTAACCCTAATAAACCTCCATTTTTACAACAAGTTGCTATCAGACATTTCACCATAGCAATAGTAATAACATCTGACTACTAGAGATCTAGTGTTCATAAAATGTTGAAAGTCGTTAGTGTGACATATTTATGGGAAAATATAGTAGCGAGTATAACATCAAATCATCAGTATGAAATTCTCATTGTAGTCAATTTTGGAAATAGAAACAGTATTTTAAACCAAGATAAGTGGAAATCTATTTAAATTAGAAGGGAAAATAGCATACATTTTAAATCATAGAGATAATCAAAGGCAGGTTCCCTTGCTATAGTCAAGCCTTTCTTTCTTCTCACTCAGTGCTATAATTTTGTCTTTTTGTTTATGCCTGTACATCATAGCAATTAAGACTAGAGTGCTGAAAACAGACTGGTATTGCCATAAAAACATATAGGAGATTGAATGGAACTGGATAGATGACATGGTTATCAATTCAAAACTGATAAAGAAGCAAAAAATATGAAATAGAAAAAAAGAAAGCATATTCAACAAATGCTGCTAGCATAACTGTATGTCAACATGTAGAAGAATGAAAATAGGTCCATATCTATCATCATGCACAAAACTCAAGTCCAAATGGATCAAGACCTCAACTTAAAACCAACCACACTGAATCTCATTGAAGAGAAGGTGGGAAGTACACTTGAATGAATTGGCACATGAGACCACTTTCTAAATATAACCCAAGTAGCACAGACATTGAGAGGAACAAATAATAAACTTGACCTCCTGAAACTGAGATGCTTCTGTAAAGCAAAAGACACTGTTAACAAGCCCAAATGGCAGCCTACAGAATTGGAAAAGGTGTTCACAAACCCCGCATAAGACAGAGGGCAGATCTCCCAAACAAACAAAGACCTCAAGAAATTGGTCATCAAAAAAATAAATAATCCAATAAAAAATGGAGTACAGACCTAAACAGAGAACTCTCAGCAGATGAATGTAAAATGGCTGAAAGACACATAAGGAAATTTTCAACATCCTTAGCCATGAGAGAAATGCAAATCAAAACAACTCAGAGATTCCATCTTACACCTGTCAGAATGGCCAAGATCAAAAACACTGATGACAACTTATTCTGGAGAGGATGTAGGATAAAGGGAACACTCCTCCATTGCTGGTGGCAGTACAAACTGGTACAGTCACTTTGGATACCAGTATGGCAATTTCTTAGAAAATTAGGAAACAACTTACCTCAAGACACAGAAAAAAAAAACAGTTTTGGAAATATACTCAAAGGATGGTCAATAATACCACAAGGTCATGTGCTTAACCATGCTCATGATATTATTTGTCATAGCCAGAACCTGGAAACAACCTAAATGCCCCTTGATCAAAGAATGGATAAGGAAATGTGGTACATTTGCACAATGGAGTGCTACCCAGCAAGAAAAAGATGACAACTTGAAATTTGTTGGCAAATGGATGGATCTAGAAAACATCAAAGTGAGCCAGATAACACAGACCCAGAAAGACAATTATTACATGTACTCACTCATAAGTGGCTTTTAGACATAAAGAAAAACCAGCCTATAATTCACAATCACAGAGAACCTAGAGAACAATGAGGACCCTAAGAGAGACATACATGGATCTAATATACATGAGAAGTAAAACAGGACAAGATCTCCTGAGTAAATTGGGACCATGGGGATCATGGGAGAGGATAGAAGGGGAGGGGAGAGGAAGGCAGGGGAGTGAAGAAAAATAAATAGCTAAATAAAAATAACTAAAAAAATAAATTTAAAGTTTTCATTAATTTCTTCAATTTATATTTTATTAATTACTTAATTATTCCTTTATGATCTACTGGTTGTAAACTAATAAACTTGGTAATAAATACTTTTGATATGTATTCTTATGGAATTTGAAGCACAGAAACAGTCGAAAAGGAACTCTCTGTAGAATGGAGTGTTCTTGATTGTAAGGCCACAACTAGTACAGCTTACTACTGAGTAATATAACTTGAGGTTGATTGAATCAATACCCAGTTGTTTTTGGTTATTTTTTTTGGGGGGAAACCATATTGATTAATGGCGGTACTAGCTTGCACTCCCACCAGAAATGAAGGAGTGTTCCCCTTGCTTCACATCCTTCCCAACATGAGCTGCCACTTTTGTTTCTTGATCTTAATCATTCTGACAGGTATAAGATGGAAACTCCTAGTGGTTTTGATTTGCATTTCCATGATGGCTAAAAATGTTTAACATTTCTTTAAGTGTTTCTCAGTCATTTGAGATTTTCTGATGAGAATTCTGTTTATATCTGATGTGGGAGTCTTCTGTTTTGTGTTGATTTCATTGATTAATTAATAAAGAAACTGGCCTTTAATAGGCCAGCCCTTAGGTGGGTGGAGTAGACAGAACAAAATTCTGGTAGAAAGAAAGCTGAGTGAGGCAGACACCATGCCTCTTCTCTCCAAGATGGATGCAGGCTAGAATCCTCCCTGGTAAGCTACCACCTTGTGGTGTTACACACATTATTAGAAATGGGTTAAAGCAAGATGTGAGAGTTAGCCAGTAAGAGGCTGAAACTAGTGGGCCAACCAGTGTTTAAAAAAAATACACTAACTCATAATTGGTTTCTAGCCATAAATAAGGGTCACGGAGTCTACAATTGGCGAACCTAAAGAAGCTAAGTACGAAGGTGAACCCAAGGAAAGACATATAGTTATCCTTTTGGCTATGGGAAGTAGACAAAATTGCCGAGGTGAGAATTGGGATCTTGGGGGTGGGATGGGATGGGGGTAAGGGGTAATGGGGAGAGAAATGGGAGAAGGGGAGGATG
>NW_004949096.1:14771232-14780364 GCF_000317375.1 Microtus ochrogaster | reverse complement strand
AAAAAAAAACTGAGCAAGTATCAACAAAGTAGATATCTATGAACCAAATAATCCAATTAAAAACAGGGACACAGATATATGTTGTGAGAGCGTCGGGACGCTTCCCACCCGCCTTGCTCCCAGTTAGCTTTACAGAAATAATTACAAGGAAACTGTATTTTTTTTCCTCAGTTTTTTTTTTGGGAGCAAGGCGGGTGGGAAGCGTCCCGACACTCTCACAACATATATCTGTGTCCCTGTTTTTAATTGAATTATTTGGTTCATAGCTATCTACTTTGTTGATACTTGCTCAAACATTTTCATTGCAGCTTTATTCATAATGATCAGAAATTGGAAACAACCTACCATTCCCTCAACTGAAAAATGGATGAAGAAAATCTGTTATACATACACAAGGGAGTATTACTCAGCTACTAAAAACAATGACATCTTGAAATTTGCAGGCAAAATAAATGGAATATGAAAATGTCATCCTGAGTGAGCTAACCCAGACCCAGAAATACTAACATGGAATATATTCATTTATAAGTAAAAATTAGCTATTACATTAAGGACATGCTACAATTCACAGACCCAAAGAGGCTTTTTAACATGGAGAGCTCAAGTGGGAAATTCATAGATCTCCCTGGCAATAGGAAATAGAATAAATTTTGTGGTTTGACTAAGAGAAAGTAGGAATGGCAACAGGAAGGGTGAGAGAGATGGAGAGAGAGAGAGAACTGGGAGAGATGATTGGAATGGTACAGATATTGGGAAGTAATGTAGAAACCTAGTGCGGTGGAAACTCTCTGGGATCTATGAGAGTGACAGTAGCAAAGTGACCTAGTAATAAGGGATATGGAGCTGAACTGGTCATTTTCTATAACCAGGCAAGGCTTCTAGTAATGCCACTGGGATACCCACCTGGCCACAAATACTTTAACCTATAATTTGTCTTTCCTGGCACAGAAGGTAAAGGAGTAGCCAACCCATGGCTGAACGGTTAAGGATCCAACCATGAGAGGAAGTCCACTGCTGACACTGCCTAGGTACAGGAGGTAGGACATCCCAGAGACCCAGGATAGAAGTAATCATACCTAGTTTAAAAGGCAATGAAATGATGCCTAATAATATTCTGCTATACACATAATCAGTGCTTAGCCCAACTGTCATCAGAAGAGTGTCACCCAGCCACCATTGCAGCAGATACAGAGATCCACAGCCAAACACTAGACAGAACCAGGAGAACCCTGCAGTAAATGGGGAGAATGGATTTTAAGAGTCACAGGAGGTGAGGATACCAGGAGAGCATAAATCACAGATTCAACTAAGCAGGACTCACAGAAACTGAAGTGACATACAGATGGATTTGAGATGGATTCTCTGCATAGACCTTATTGTTGTGTAGCCTGATGTTCTTGTGGGACTTCCAATGAGAGTGGGGGGTGTCTCTCTGAATCTTTGCCTATGTTTGAGATTCTTCTCTTCTTACTGCATTGTCAAGTCCATAATATGAGGGCTTGTGCCCAGTCTCAGTCTTTCTTGTTAAGTCATATTTGGTGAATAACCCTGGGCGACCTGCTTTTTTTTTTATTAAAAAAATAGAGGAGGAATTGATCTGGGGAAGAGGGAAGGTGGGGGAAACTGAGAGTAGTGAAGAAAGGGTTAACTGTGATCTGGATGTAATATATGAGAGCAAAATAAAATTAGAAACCAAATAAATCTCATTAGGAAAAGACTAGTGCTTTCTCATAGGACATGCATTTACCAAATATCAGAAAGATTACTGTAGAACTGGTTTTCAGTCTTTATGATCAAGCCCTTTTCACCTTGCCACTGAATGAAATGTAATCTATTCTAGATAAACAGCCAGGAATCATGTTTTACAAGTTATCTTAGCATCCTTTATCCAAAGATGCTTAGTTGGCACATAAAATGAACAATCACATGTGCTAATCTAAGCTATAACACATAGAAAAGATGTACATATTGTCATATTGGTCTACAAATAACCTGTATATGTACACACTTGTGTGCATGTGCTAAATGTCACTCTCTCATCTATATAAATACTGATGATAGAAAAATATAGTCACATTTTATAACAACATACTTTTCATAAATTATTTGTAATTTAAAATTGTTTTCTGGGTGGATCTATTATCATTTTGCACAGGTTCAGTGCATAAACTGAACTGCCATCTCTCAAGAAATGTTCTAACTTTTGAGTAGAAGAATTACTGAGGGATCTTAAATTATCCTGAAAGTCAGAAATTCAAGGTCTTAGATCTGTTGACTTTTTTGGATGCTCCCAAAATCCCATACTGCATTATTGTTTATATGATAAATAGGCTTTATAAATAAAGTTCCAAAGGAATTATAGATGCTAGAAAAAAATCTTTAATTTTATAAGTTATAGCAATAGAATAAGAAACATCATCAAATAAATTGTCTATCTGTTCAGAAAATATTTCTGGAGTCCTGACTGTTGTATACATTCTTAGGACACAGAGGCTGTATGAACTCCCGTATAATCCCAATACTATCCAATTCTAAAAAGAATTAAACTTTTTGTTCACCCATATCCACATATAAGAGATCAAAAAAGATTTGTCTCACTTCTTTGTGAATTCTTGGCCCAAGGATGCTTGCTTCCTGTCAGTTCTAGTGATTTTCATGAATTCCATTAATTGTTTTATGTCTCTTTTTTGTTGGAGGTTGCTCAGTAAATGCTCATACATGTCTATACATGTCTTAAGTATGATATTCACCTTCTTTTTAAAGGAATGATATAAAGTCAAAGAATTAGACTTCACCTATTTTTGTGTTCTTGATTGGAGATTGATAACTAGTGAGGTAACAATATAAAGGAAGCAGTGAAATTTATTTGTAAGAAGAAAATTAGAATTTCTTACAAAGGTGTCACTATACGATAGCAAAAATGATGAGATATTTCCAAACATATTATATATTTATAGTATTTGCTGTGAAACTTTTCCTTTTTGTTTGCTTTTGCTCCACTTTAGTTTGAGTTGACCTTGAACTTACAATTCTCCTGCTGTAGCATGTTTAAGATTTCAAGTGTGAGCCATCACACTCATAGTTCGAATATAACATTCATTAAGATAAGCTTTCAAATTTCTTTAGAATTATGAATGAAAAATTTCTCATGAGAAGTATCATTTTCTCCCTGAGAGGGGGAGGGAAATGATTTCATATTCATTGCTTACTTTTTAGTATTAGTAATTACTCAGGGTTAAAAATAATTAAACTACCACCCAAATAGTAAGGTTTATTTACAATTAGATCCTGGCTCCTGTTTATGTTACCACAAAAATGGCAGGGCCAAAAATGGAACCCTAGGGTGCTGGCTCATAGCTACTCTCCTCTTGTTAAATCTTACTTGGCTCTGATGTGAGTGTAAGATGTTGGGCAGATGTTATCAAATATGCTTCAATGAGAGTGGATCATAAAGCTCTTAAGTCATTTATGCTTCTAAATGTCAAGTAACTAAATTGATATTCCCATCTGCTTGAAACCTTACTGTGGAGAAAGGAAAACAAGGAATGAAAATTCTAATTTTCTTTCAACATGACTTCAGTATGTTATCATGCCAAAACCATCTATTTTTGATGTTTAGAGTTAAGGAGGGAAGGGTGGATAACTTTAGTGAATCTTTTAAGTTTTCTTTCCTTGAAATTCTAAATAATTATGTGCATTCTCCACACCCAGGTTTGGAAGTAGCAACATGAATTTTAAAGGCAACTGTGATAAAATGTTAGGTTATTAGATAGGGCTCTTATTGCACGCAGGGCTGCTTGTTTGGTTCCCTTCTGCTCAGCTAGCTTAGATCCAAAATAACCACATAGAAACTGTATTGTTTAAAACACTTTTGGTCCATTTGGCTCTAACTTCTTAATAGCTAGCTCTTATATTTTAATTTAACCCATTTTAATTAATCTGTATATTGCCATGTGGCAGTGGCTTACCGGCAAAGATTCAGCATGTCTGACTCTGATGGTGACCCTATGGTATCTCTCTGACTCTGCTTCCTTTTTCCCAGCATGTCATTTAGTTTCCCCCCTGCCTACCTAAGTCTACCTTATCAACAGGCCAAGGTGGTTCCTTTATAACCAATGAAAGCAACACATAGACAGAAGGACCTCCTACACCAGGCTCTGGCACTATCGTGAGTCACTTCCCATACATTTTACCAATAGTAAGGGAGTTGACATTTTCCTCGCATCTATCTTCATTGTCAACATGACACACTCTGCACCTCATTAAGCATTCTCCAAGTTTATATAAAGGCAATGTCCACGGAGAAAGTGTTCATAGGAAATGCACATTAGGCCCTTACTATAAGTCAAACATCACTCTACATCACAAAAATATTTAGAATTTCTGTTTCTCCCACAGGAAAACTAAGATGCAGAGTGATTACAAAAGCCAAGGAAGATAATAACTCATCAGAAACCAAGCAGCAGAAGGAACCCAGGTTCCTGGGACTTCTGAATTAGTTTCTAATTACAGTTGTAACAAAATACTATAACTTGGTAAATTAAAGAGCATTCCAGAGGCCAGAAATATCATACCGATCTTTCTAGGCTATGGTACAGAAATCAGGACTGTGTTCGTTTTTAAGACTGGCATAGACAGTCTGTTTTCTGCCCTCTATAGACTGTGGAGGATTCTTGGGTTCTTTTGGACCAAGGTCAGTATCAGACTAGTACTTTTCATGTGACTGACTATCATGCTACTATCTTTCTGAGCATTTCTTCCTTTGTCCTCATCTACTTTCAAGAGATCTCTCCATGATATTACGTCTATGGGAATAGTCCAGATAACCTGCCTATTTTTCAAGTCCATTTATTCATATAGTATGATGCACTGGCCAATTCCAGAGATTAGGGAATAATCACTTTCCAGGGTCCATCAGTTTACATACCACAGATTTTACCTTCTATAATACCATCTTGCTAAAAACTGGTTTACTGGTGTGAGACCTCCTACTAAACTATTAAAAACCTTTTACTGGGTTTCTACAAAAGACAGTCAGTTTAGTCTATTATTAAGCATTAAGAAAATAGGCTAAAGATTGGGAAGGTAGCTCATCAAGTAAAAAGCTAACTGTACAAGCATGAAAATAACAGCAGTTTCATGCAATTAAATGTTGTTATTTCCTGGATGCTACCTAATGTATATTTTTTCTTATTATAACCATTATATAATTGTGTATAGAGAAAAACCCTTGCTCAAAGTCTGGCTGTGGTCAGCCAAAGACCTGATTCTGCTTGAGAGACAATCTTTGTTTCCTATAAGATGATTTAATGTCTTCTACAGTAGAAAGTAAGTAATTAAGCTATTCTAGAGAACTAATTGTCTTTTTTCTTGTATTATCTAAGTCAGCCTGCCAAAAGTAGTAACGGCAGATTCAGGGAAATTGCTGACCTGTGGTCATAAGTTATAAAAGTTGTGACTTTTATACTCTGCCTGTCATAACAAAGTCAGCTTTTGAGTCATGGGGCATGATGACCATGAAAATCTTCAGGCAATCATGGGAAACAAACAAACAAATGAAAAAGAGCTTAGGAAAGAAATGTAGGTAATAATGTTGAAGGAAAATGAAAAACAAAACAAAAATTTTAGGCATCTCTTGATTAGGGGGTGACAATTGGGAGCCAGGTAGATGCCTGGTTCAAAGAAAATTCCCAATAATCCACAATGATGACCACAGTTAAGACTCCTCACCTTAGTGGATAGGTAGCATGCAGTGGTCATCTCCTATAATCAGATTGATAAATACCCCAGTTGTCATCAGAGAGCCTTTATCCAGTTACTAATGAAAACATATGCAGAGATGCACAGCTAAACACTGAGCTGAACTCTTGTAATCTTGTTGAAGAGAGGAAGGAAGGATTGTAAGAGTCAGGGGTTCAAGGTTATTATAGGATAATCTATAGAAACAACTACGCTGAACTCATAGGAGCTCACAGACTCTAGACTGATAGCTAGGGAACTTGATTTGGGCTGACCTACAACCTCTATGTATTTGTGACTGTTGTATAGCTTGATCTACTTGTAGAACTCATAGTGGTAGAAGCATGGCCTTTCCCTAATGCTCTCACGGGCTTCCAAGAACCTATTCCCCATACTGAGTTGCATTGCCTAGACTTAATAGAAGGGGAGGAGCTTAGTATTACCTCAACTTGATATGCCATGCTTTACTAACACCCACAGGAGGCCTATCCTTTTTTGAACAGAAATAGGATGAGTGGATTATAGGGGAAGGGGAATGGGGGGAAGGAAATGGGAGAGAGAGGAAACTGCCACTGGGGTATAAAATAAATGGTTAGATGTGATTAATATCAAAACTTAGATCTGGGTATAAATCTCACAGAGTTGAGGAAGTAGGATCGAGTACTTAAGGACAGACTGACGTATACAGTAAATTTTAGGCTTGGTCAAGAATATATAAAATACTGTCTAAGGTTTTTCTAAAAGTATATACCAAAAGTAAGCAGAAAGAAAGAAAATATCTTTATATATCTATTTAGGTATATTTAAAACTTGAATATGTAAATATATAAAGTATGTATAACATAGGCAAATGTTTTATTCTTAAATATTTAAAAGTAACTTCATTTTTAAAAAATGTGATGTACATGAAATTTCTTTATAAGATCTCTTCACCTTCCTCTTGCATCTCTTCAGCAATAACAGTAATCATGAACAATTCACTGGAATTTTACATGCTAATTGTAAACAACTTGTGTTTATATTTCCTGTATAACAAGTTGCCATCCCAAACAACTTTTAGCTGTTTTTATTTTCTCCATAAAGTCTAATTTATGCTGCCCATATATTCTTTGATGTGTGGCACTCCACTGGAGTATGATCAGTAGCTACACTCTTCAGGTAAACTGACCCTTTCTCTTCAGCAACTGACAATTACCAATAGCACTTTGGATAAAAGTGGAACTTCGTGAGAAACTCTAATCTTCCTCCTGGTGCAAGGCTGTTTATGGAACCAAAAGACTTATGCACACTGTGAGGTCATATGTAAAGCTGTCTTGCTGTGTCCAGAAGACACTTATTGCTCTTCACTGCCTCTGGCTTTTACACTATTTTTGCTATCTCTTCTGCAATGATCCCTGAGACTTTAGAGGAAGGAAGGAAGGCCTTTGCGGTATATTTGTTCCTTGTTTTCATTGTTACTTAGAGTTTGGATGACATAAACACTTTAGAGTTTGGATGACATAAATACTTTTTGTAAGGATTTCAGTTCTGGTTCTTTGCTTCATTATAGTCTTAAATTGTATGCACAGATTTTAACTGTTAAAAAATAGGCTGGTACTAAGGCAAAGATCATGACCTTGAAGTTAGTTTTAGCATGTTTTACAAACTTATTAATAAAACTATGTATTTGCCTTGTTTTTGTTTAGAGTCTTAGACAGAGCCACAAAGGCTTCAGAGTGTCATATATATCTGTCCAAGTTCTAGGATAATTTCAGAGGCAATCAAAGAAAACTTTACAGCAAAGACAAAGTGATGTGTGTGTGTGTGTGTGTGTGTGTGTGTGTGTGTGTGTGTGTATGTGTACCTCTTGATAATCTAAACCGAGTTTATCGTTCCTTTGCATGAAATAAATGTTTTTCTTTACCCTCTGTCTCTCCTCTCTTGCTCTCTACCTTTCTCCTCTCCTTTCTTTTATCCTTTTAGGTCCTCCTCTTTTCTCTTTAAAATTATGAAAAACAATCAAACAGCAAAAATAAAAGCTGTCTCAGACAAGTAGTGGTGATAGCTCTCGCAACCTTATAGCTTCAGGGATGGCTCACACATACCACCACTAAAGGGCTGGTTCTGTTGTGCCCAGGGGAGGTGCAGGGCCTGCCTGATCCACCCAGTGTTGTGGCTGATGAGGTGCCTAAACAGCTGTCCAGCTCTTATTACCTCAGGGCCAGTCTTTCCACCTGCTCCAAGCATTGATGGGCAGGTGGAAAGGTAGTCAGGGACAGCTACCTCTTCCTCTTATGACCACAGTGCCAGCTCTGTCGTTTGGTGGTGTGGAGGGGAGAGATATGGCCCCATACCCTCTGCCCCTTACCCTTTTTGCCTGCAACAGAGCTGACTCTCCCGCTTACCAACTACAGCATTCAGGAAAGCAGGTTCTGCTCCTCACCTAGGCAGCATAAACCTGTTGTTTGAAGATGTGGGTGACCCAGCTCTGATATTGTGAGCAGGTGGCAGGGTCAGTCCCAATTACTCATCTGACAAGTGATGGCATAAGTGGGGAGGAGATGCCCTTGTCTCCACTCCCACCCATCAATACTTGAGAGAGGTGAAGGACCTGGCCCTGTTGTTATAAGAATAAGATGGCTTTCCCTGCCCCCTCACCAGCTTCAGTGCCCTGGAGCACTGTACTGCATGCACGTGGGCAATACAGTGGAACTGGCCCTGATGGTGTAGGTTGGGGAGAGCAAGAGAACTGGCGCTGTCCCATGCTCATTGCTGCAAGATGTGAATTACCTGGTGCTGTGCTGGAGAGCTCACCCCGGTGCTGGTGAGGGTTGAAATGGCAGCTGACTAACCCTTCAGCTGCCCAGGCCCAGAACCAGGGTCATTTCTTTGCCTGCACAACATCCATCCCATCTATGATCTGCTGGAGCACATGAACTTGCCTGACCCACAGACCCAAAGCTACAGGATTTCCACGACATAGGACAACAACAGGATATTCAAGAAGAGTCCCAGTGACGTTCCAGCATCAATAGCGTAATAGAAACCAGAAGCGAACCAGACAAATGATTCTTTTCAATGACCACTTGCAAGTAGCGATATATGGACAAAGGGGTTTACTGTGTAACACACTGTGTCACACTGCAGCTTCAATGATGAGATTTTATTTTTTTCCTTTTTTTCTCTTAAATTTTGTTGCAGGAGCAAAGGGTGGATGTGAAGGTACAGGGTAATGAATGGAATCAATATGTATTATGTAAAGGACACACAGAATAAATGAACAGAAAGAAAAAAAACTGTCTGTGCTGCTTGGGTTATACGTAGGAAGTGATCTCCTGTGCCCATGTGTTGTAGAGTACTTCCCACTTTCTCTTCTATCAGGTTCAGTGTGTTCAGACTGATATTGAGGTCTTT
>NW_004949096.1:14765907-14769591 GCF_000317375.1 Microtus ochrogaster | reverse complement strand
GGGCTGAGGAGGGGGGGGACTTAATTTGGGGAGGGGGAGGGAAATGGGAGGAGGTGGTGGGGAAGAGACAGAAATCTTTAATAAATAAATAAATAAATTAAAAAACAATAAATCAAAGTAACTTGTAAAAAAAAAAGAAAAAAAAAACTGTCTCAAACAGTGTTCCTAATGAACAACATATAACACTGTTGGTGGAAGCTGTTTGTTCATTTCCTGGCTGCCCAGACCCAAAATAATCACAAAGAAACTGTTAATTAAAATATTGCCTTTAATCCCAGCACTCTCTTATTTTATATTTTATCACAAGGCTCATTGATTACCTGTACCCACAAAGGGCACCTTTCTCCCACAGCTACATGGTGTTTCCCTGAATCTGCCTACTCTCTCTCTCTCTACATCTCTGTTCAGCTTTCCCACCTGGCTTTACTTTGTTAAGCCATTGGCCAAAAGCAGCTTCTTTATTAACCAATGGCAATAAAACATAATCACAGCATACAGAGGGGAATCTAACATCACCTGTTCTTTTCGGTCTAAATGAAAAAGGGTTTAACGTTAACCTAGCAAGATTACATACAACAAAACAGTTATTAAGCAAGAATTATAGTTATAGTATTTATATCTACTTTATATTTTATTATAACCAAGGAAAATTATACCTTTCTTTTCTTCAACTTTATCAAAGACTCCAGAAGGATATACTATTACTTAAGTTAACAGGAAATACATTGTAAGCAACTTCTGCAACTCTAGAATTGACAGAGACATCGTGCTGCCTATATGGTCACCCAAAGTCCCTCTGCCATTTTCTTCTGTGTCCTGTGGAATGTCTGGAAGACTCTTTCATGAAAACCCAGAACCTTTTAACCTGTAGGCAAGTTCAGCAGTCATTTTTCTGGGGGTCCTGCATGTCCTGTTCATACAGTGAAACATCAAGTAGTCTGGGTAGGAGCAATTCCTTGCCCAAATGGCTAGCAAACTCCATAAGGAGCCTCTTTGATGCCCATCATGCACTTGAACTGGATTGATATTGCCAGGAGAATATATATCTCATTGTCATGAAAAGTTTTAAGTTCTTAAAACATTTTAAATGTCATATTCTGTTAGTTTTTGAAAGGTTTGAAGAATACCTGCCTAACTGAAATATATCTCTGTGCATCTAGAAAACCTATCATGACTACAAGCTTGACTATTATAGATCGCTATTTATCAACCTGTATTTCTTAATAACTTTCTTTAATGAGCTGCACAGACAGAATACCTTAATTAAGAGCAGAAATATACATATAACAAAATTGACCTTAAATTTGTATCGACAAACCAAGATCCATACAAATGCTAAATATTCATCTCTATATTATGTACCCCTTTAAATGTAAAAAAAAGCATTTATAAACAGCATTTGTGGATAATGACATAGTTCTATCCAAACTGTTTCCTGTTTTTTGTTGGACAAAGTATTTGAGGGTTCTCAGAGACCTTTTGGGGGATCTTGGTCCATTAAATCACATTAGTCTGGAAGGAAGTCACAGGTTTTCATCCTCTCTTTTCCAAAGCAACATATCCTTACACCCATATTTTGAAGCCAAGATACCTTTAAAGTATATATATGTTGATTTAGTTTAGTAGCCTATATATTGAAATGTCTCTGTGCTTTACACTTAAAAAATTTAAAGAAAACACAATAATATACCTAATCTAGACTGTCTGTGTAAATTCCATCTTTTCATGGCTTATTTTTCTTTACTCCTCTAATCTATAATTGTCTGCACTGTTTCTTTAAAGACTTTGCTTTAAAAAAAACTTTTATTTCTTTTTATAACTACTTCTTCTCAAGCCTACATACATTCACCTAACACTGTGACCCATTTAGAGGTCGTTTTCATCTGAATCTGTCTTTATTGCATATTTTTAATATTTTTCTGTTCATGAGCACTTTTAAAATGCTAAGCTGCATGGCTAGGGCTAAGGCTGCTTTGCCTTTTGGCTTCACACAGTCCAACATGTCAGAGGCATGTTCACCACCTCTGCGAGCTGTATACACCACCCAGTTCCAGGTCTGCAGCAGGTCTATATTGCACCATTAAGCAGTTCGCAACAGGCTGCTCACAAACCCCATTTAAGTGCTCAGCCTCCTGAAAGAGCCAGAGTTCGTGCAGGCAGCATGAACCAGGAAGTCACCATTTTTTATGCTGTGTCAGTAAGCTTTTTCTTAAAGGAGCCGTGACACCTCTGCTCACAGACTAGCAAATACAGCCTATCTGAAAAAATGCAGCTACCAAGAAACTGTGCTTAACTCTGGTGTGTGTGTGTGTGTGTGTGTGTGTGTGTGTGTGTGTGTGTGTGCATGCGCGCGCCTAGAATTCCTTTCCAAGCTCTCTCAGGTTTTATGTGGATGCAGTTGGCACATGTTGGCATGCCATTCTGTAGATTGATATTGCCTGTTCTTTTTCTGGCAGCCCAGATCCAAAATAATCACACAGAAACTATATTAAAATACTGCTTGGACAATCACTTAGTCATTTTGCTAGCTAGATCTTATATCTTATATTAACCCATTTCTATTATTTTATATTTTACTACAAGGCTCATGGATTACTGGTACCAGTGCATGGGTGCCTTTCTCCTCCAGGGACTACATAGCATCTCTCTGACTCTGCCTACTCTCTCTCTCTCTCTACATCTCTGTTTGGATTTCCTGCCTGACTTTACCCTGTTAAACCATTGGCTGAAAGAAGCTACTTTATTAACCAATGGTAATAAAATATAATCACAGCATACAGAGGGTAATCCTACATCATAACACATTTTTATGATAAAATGAAGTGAATGAAATTGGGAAAGTAGATTGGTAATTGTAAAAAATAGTAATTCAAATTGAGCAAATATAATATTTATTAAGACAAAAGAACATTCACAGATTTGGTTGACAGTGAGCAATAAAAAACAGGTTTTAAGGTACAATAGTATTTCCAAAATTTGATATTTGAAGGTGAATGTTCTTAATTTTAGTGAATTTTTTATTTTGGAATGATAGCAGTATTATATGAGAGACATGGAATAATGACTCTATTTGGCGATTAGAAAATTAAAATATAAGTGGAATTCTTTTAGTTTCACACAGACCACTTTGGTATTCAGTTGACTGTGTTCTAGTCTCAAAGTAGCAATCATTTAGTTCGGTTTACTTCTTTTCTTTAGTGCTCCAGCTGTGACAACCTCTGACTCTTACAAATGTACGTGACTGATTTAAACAGGAATGTGCCTGGGCAGGCAGCCCTCCAAAAACACATTGATTAAAGGGACTGGCATCTATTAATAGAATCACAGATGGAGACAGAAGTGTTTTAATTCAATTATCCTTCAAGACCTGAGGAAGTGGCTTTTATTGATCCTCCCAACTGTCACTTCAGTACTCACAAATGGAAACAAAATATTATCCTTCCTTCTCCCCTTGAATCGTTCATGGTTGCTGTAATTATTGAATATCTGCTGTGAGTCAGGTAATTTACAATCATTCTAAGAACAGAAGACAAAATCTTAGTGATAAAATAGATACGTAGATAATGTGTTTGTTGCTAACAGCTAATAATAATGGGAATTTTCTCAATTTTTAAGGAAAATGTAACCAGTGAATTAGCATTCTTAGTATTGCTGAATAGCAAGTTCATAAAATGTATATATATA
>NW_004949096.1:14761582-14765776 GCF_000317375.1 Microtus ochrogaster | reverse complement strand
ATATATATATATATATATATATATATATATATACACATTCAAATCCCAATACATTAAGGATGCTTAAAAGAAATCCCACACTAGCTCAGAACTGAGAATAATAAAGGTTTATTTACTTAGGGGTAGACACACAAATCACAATCCTCTGTTGGAACTGTGGACAGCAACCCAATCCCACAGTTGGAAAATAGACCAGACACATGTTTTACATTGGCATAAATAGTATAAGAGGCCATGCTCAAGTGGGCAGGTAACTTAATGGCTACTGGTGTTAGGAATTCCTACAGCAAATACATGACTAATTGACTGCTTCAAGAGAGTGATTTGAGGCCGCTGTATTTTTTTGACACTAATTGAATTGGATCAGATACGGGATCAGTATCATGAATGCTTCACCAGGCTCTGATGGCATTATCACTATGAAATATAATGTTGATGACAAGGTAAAGCAAGTATGTACACGTGATACTAGCAATTAGAGGAGATACAGGAACCACAGTGGTTCTTTTGGACTCTGCTCTCTTGAGTTGAAAGCCTTACAGAAATCCACTAAAGGTGACCTCGTTGATGGATTTTAGAGTTAACAAAACTTCAGGGAGAGAGACTCTCTGTTCCAGTCATTCAATCCCTAGTAGGACATGTTGTTTCTTTTTCAGTTTCAACCTCAACATACTAACAACAGATTTGTGCTTTTCTGCCTGGCTCATGAATGTATATAACATAGACTGAATCTATCCAATTTAATGAGTCATAGATGACTTTCTAGCAGTGCAACTGAGCTGACATTCATAAGGATAGGAGGAAATGGCAAGGCAAGAAAGCTGATTGTGAGTTTCAGACTGATGAATGAGGAAGTCTCTTGGCAAGTATGCTCTCTCTTTCCCTTTTCATTTTAGTCTCTGGGTTTATTGTGTATATGATTATGTGTTTATGTGGTATGCACATGAATGTGTTCATGTTTGTGGTCCAGAATATGGGTTGAGGGAAGAGGACAACTTTGCATCTCGTCCTCACATTGCACCCTGGTAGATACAAGTTATCGTATTAACCACTGTACATACTGGATTAACTGGGCTTGAACTTTCAGTGATTGTTCTATGTCTGCTTTCCATCTGGACATACATGCTCTGGGATCATAAATATGGTTGTCATGAATTCTGGGGATCCAAACTCAGGTCCTCACCTATGGGGGGCTATTGTTTACCCACTGAGCAAACTTGTCAGTTCTAGGAGACTAACTTGATGATAATAAGGCCTATCCAAAATATGGAAAATACTGAATATCTTTTTAAAAGTTTGAAAATGTAAAGGGAAAGAAAATATTGGGTTTGAACATGCAGAGTCTGTGAACCAGGTATTATTCTTGCTGATGTGCCCAGCATGAATCACAAGACATCTGTAATGAATGGAATTAATGGTAACTGAAGAGGTAAAATGTGAGTATATCAATCGTGGTAGTGATGTAACTGAAGGCTTTAATGATTATTGAAATACAATTTACAAAGGTAAAATTCAGCACTCACAGGGTCGTGACACTTAACTACACTAATATACAGGACATGTCTATTGTCACCAAATATTCTATATAATCTTTTAATTGCATTTTCTTGTTTTAATTTGTGTCTGTGGTGTACATGTGTGTATGTTCAATCCTATGTGATTGAACATATGAACATATATACATGTATGCGTAGGCCCAATATTACTGTTAGGAATATTTCTTGATCTCTCTTCTACTTTATAGGGTCTTTTAGCTAAACCAAGAACTCACTAATATGACTGAATTAAATAGCCAGCTTCCGCTGATGATCCCCTGCCTCTGTCATTTAGGTTTGGAATTATACGTGGATTGGTAAATCCACTCAGTACTGTTTCTTGCACTTCTGCAGCAAGCAATTTACCCACCGAGCAATATTCCCAGGGCCCTCCTTGTGATATTTATCGTTAACTCAACATTCTGAACTAAAGTAGGTCATCACTGTCTCTTATAGTTTTATACTGGTTGTCTTTTCTCAGCATCTGATTTTTCCCAGGACTTGAAGAGGTTGTCTATCCACTTGAATATGCTTTAACATTTATCTTGAAGGTCTATTTGCTGTTGATGACTGATTTTACCCCTGCTCTCCATTCTCTCTATTTGTCAGTAAATCTGTTTCTGGGTCATCTGCCCTTCAATGTGCTTACAACTGCATTTTACTGGGTTTGGAAATCATAAAGTAAAATGCTTCCTTGTGTATAATTTGGCTTTGTGTACTTTGGAAAATGTATGTGCATGTTTGCATGTATGTATGTGTGTGGTTTTAGGTCAAAATTTTAAGTTCTGTGAATAATTTCAATACTATTTTGACAGAGATTACTATTTTGTCAGCAGATCAATCAGATAATATGAACGTTTTGATGATTTCAATTGTTCAAATATGAGCTATCATTAGATATTTGTGTCTCTCAATTTTACATTAGCATTTATTTCATAGTTTTCATTTTAGACATGTATTATTTTTTAAAAAATTTGTCCCAATATATTTTTATTAATTGAATTTATTCACTTATTTTCCATTCTGAGTGCGATTTTCCCTCACTTCTCTCCTCCCACAGCCTTCTTCCCACCTTTCCTTTTCCCACCCAATCTGTTCCTCCTCCATTCAGAAAGAGGCAGGTTTTCTCTAATGGGTATCAATTAAAAAAAATAGCATATCAAGTTGAAGTAGGACTAAGATTCTTCCATCTTCTTAAGGCTTGGTAAGGCAAAATAGTATGAGAAATAAGTTCCCAAGAGCCTGCCAAAGTGTTAGGAGCAGTCCCTGTTTCCACCGGTAGGAGTCCCACAGGTAGATCAAGCTATACAACTGTTAAAATTATGTAGAGGTCCTAGAGAGTCTCATTTGGGCACTTCAATTGTTATTCCAATGTCTGTGAGCTTCTATGAGCCCAGGTTAGTTATCTCTGGGTTTTCTTGTGATGATCTTGAACCTCCTATTTCTTACAATCCTTTCTCCTTCTCTTCAACAGTATCCACAGATTTTGGCCCACAGCTTGTTTGTGAATCTTTGCATTTGCTTCTATCAGTTACTGTCAAAGGCTCATTGATGACAATTAAGGTAGTTACCAGTGTGGTTACAGAAGATAGTCAGTTCAGGCTACCTATCTGCTACTGGAAAAGTCTTAGATGGAGTCATCTTTGTAGATTCATGGGAGTTTCCCCTGTACCAATATTCTACCTGATCACTAAATGCCCCAATTCAAGACATCTAATAACAATATTCAACTTCATATGGAAAAAACAAAAAACCCAAGATAGATAAAACAATCCTGTATAATAAAGAAACTTCTGGAGGTCTCACTGTCCTATACAATAGAGTTATAGTAATAAAAACAGCATGGTATTGCCATAAAAATGGACAGCTGGATCAAAGGAATTGAACTGAAGACCCTGACATAAAACCATGCATCTATGAACACGTAGTTTTTGACAAAGAACTAAAAATTACATAATAGAAAAAGGAGAGCATCTTCAAAAAAATAGTGCTGGCATAACCAGATGCTGACATGTCTAAGAATGTGAATATATTAATATCTATCACCCTGCACAAAACTCAAGACCAAGTAGATGAAAGACCTCCGAATATATTTGAAGTCTCTTCCCACTATTGTAAATGTGATTGCTCAATTTGGAAGTGCTTATTGTCTATATATTTGCATAATTTCAAGTCTGTTCTTATTAATAATTTCTAACAACATTTTATAATATAAGAAATTATTTGACAAAGCTCCATTTAATTTTAACTTTTTGAATCAGTAGTATTTCTTTGGACATGGGTTTTTTATCATGTACCAAATTGACTATGAGGTTAATATGGATCCCAGTCTTGCCTCAGACTCACGTTTTTGCTGCCTTAGCATCCCAGATATCGGGATAAACCATAGTTTGAATCTTGTTTTGTGGCCAACTACATAATATAGTGTGAAGAATAGTTTCTACATTATTGAGAAGGAAGTGAGTTCTGTAGGAGGATTCAGTTTAAATTGATTTTCTGAATATATGATCATCAGTTACTTGAAGTATGGTGTTCAAATTTTTTATATATTTTTTGTATAAAATGATTTTAATCATTTTAATAGTAGTTTTGCATCTTTAAATACTTCATTTATTGGATATACCTATGTATATATATTTGTATGTGCATTCAGTACATA
>NW_004949096.1:14751913-14761268 GCF_000317375.1 Microtus ochrogaster | reverse complement strand
TTTCTTTATTTCTTCCCTGACTCAGGGGTTGTTCAGTAGTTGTTTAGTTTCCTTGAGTTTGTAGGCATTCTGGGGGTAAAATTGTTGTTAATTTTAACTTTATTCCATAGTGATCTGATAAGACACAGGTGGCTACTAAATTCTTTTGTTTCTGTGGATGTTTGCTTTGTTATGAGTATGTGATCAATTTTCAAGAAGGTTTAATGAGATGCTGAGAAGAAGGTATATTCTTTCCTATTTGGGTAGAATGTTCTATAGATGTCTGTTAAGTCTATTTGATTCATTACCTCCATTAGTTCTCTTAATTCTCTTTTAGGTTTCTGTATGGTTGACCTGTTCATTGGTGAGAGAGGCGTGTTAAAATCTCCTACTATTAGTGTGTGAGGTCTTATGTGTTCTTTGAGTTCTAGTAATGTTTCTTTTACATATGTGTTTGCTTTTATATTAGGGGCATAGATATTCAGGATTGAGACTTCATTCTGATAAATTGTTCCTGTTATGAGTATAAAGTGTCCATCACCATCTCTTCTGATTGATTTTAATTTGAAGCCAATTTTGTTAGATATTAGTATAGCCACACCTGCTTGTTTCTTAAGTCCATTTGATTGAAAAACCTTTTCCCAACCCTTTACTCTGAGATAATGTCTGCTTTTGTGGTTGAGGTGTATTTCTTGTAAACAGCAGATCCTGTTTTCCTATCCATTCTCTTAACTTGTCCCTTTTAATAGGTGAATTGAGTACATTAATATTAAGTGATATTAATGACCAGTGGTTGTTAACATTGGTTATTTATTTATTTTTGGTGGTAGAGTTTGTGTGTTTCCCTTCTTTGAGTTGTGCTGGTGGAGGGTTGTTAGATGTCTGTGTATTATGGGTGTTGTTAGCTTCCTTGGGTTTTGGTCTTCCTTCTAGTACTTTCTGTAAGGCTCGGTTTGTGGCTACATATTGTTTAAATTTGTTTTTATCCTGGAATATCTTGTTTTCTCCATCGATGGTAAGTTCAAGCTTTGCTGGGTATAGTAGTCTGGGCTTCACATCCACGGTCTCTTAGTTTCTGAAGCACATCTGTTCAAGACCTTCTGGCTTTCATGGTTTCCATAGAGAAGTCAGCTGTAATTCTGAGAGGTTTACCTTTATATGTTACTTGACCTTTATCCTTTGCAGCTCTTAATACTCTTTCTTTATTCTGTATGCTTTGTGTTTTTATTATTATATGGCGAGGGGATTTTTTGATCCAGTCTATTTGGTGTTTTGTATGCTTCTTGTACCTTCATAGGAATATCCTTCTTTAGGTTGGAAAAGTTTTCTTCTATAATTTTATTGAATATATTTTCTGGGCCTTTGAACTGTAATTCTTCTCCTTCTTCTACCCCTATTATTTTTAGGTTTGGTCTTTTCATGGTGTCCCAGATTTCCTGAATGTTTGTGTTAAGAATTTGTTGGATTTTCTGTTTTCTTTGGTCAATGAGTTTATTTCCTCTATAGTATCTCCACCATCTGAGATTCTTTCTTCTATCTCTTGTATTCTGTTGGTAATACTTGTCTCTGTAGTTCCTGTTCATTTACCCAGATTTTCCATGTCCAGCCATCCCTAGGTTTGTGTTTTCTTCATTTCCTCCATTTCAGTTTTCAAGTCTTGAACTGTTTCCATTGCCTGTTGGATTGCTGTTTCTTGGTTTTCTTGGGTATCTTTGAGAGATTTATTCATTTCTTCAAACTTTTTGTTAGTCTTCTCATCCATTTCTTTAAGGGAGTCTTTCACATCCTGTTTAATGGTCTCTATCACTTTCAGAATGTTACATTTAAAGTCGATTTCTTCTACTTCTTCTGCATTAGGGTGTTCAAGTCTTCCTGTTGCATGTTTGCTGGATTCTGGTGTTATTAAGTTGTTTTTCAGGTTGTTGGAGGAATTCTTACATTGGTGCCTGCCAATCTCTACCTTCAAATATGATCAGGATAGCCTCAGCGGCTTGGTCCAATCTTTGCTGTGACTAACTGTGTACTTGGGTTTTTTTTTTCTTAGGTCCCCTCAGCACTGGAGTTTTCTCTCAGATCTCATCCTCCCTGAAGTAAATTCTGGTGGCGGATCTAAGGACCCAGCAATGGGAAGGAGTGCTTGGGGGCAAGATAGGATGGGATTAATAGAGAAAGCCAGTACCCAGTGAGAAGCCCTGCTGAATGGCCAGAAAGTTTAGGGGATTGGAGCATACCTTTACTCTGTTCCCAGGACATCAGGCTTTCAGGGCCGGCACACACTTTCCCCTCCAGATGGATCCTTGTTTTCTTTAACTGTTTTGACATGTTTATTTTTATTCCTAATGTGCATGTGTCTGCGTGTGTGTGTGTGTGTGTGTACATTGTGTGTATGTACATATTCCTAAATTTATAAACACAACCTGATCATTTCATTTCATGTTACCTATGTGTACATGATCTCAGAGCAGACCACTTAGTATTGGATCATCAACTGGGATGCTCTCTCCTAGGGAAGGCCATTCTGCAGTTCTCAGCATTCCCTAGTTTCCCTAAGGTTTTGTCTAGACTTGCCTTATAGGCTTCCTCCTCCTATTTTTGCATGCCCACTTATGTCATCCTTATTCGGGTCATATTTAGCCATGAAGTCTCATCAGGAGAGGTCTCATCAGAAAAGAAGTCTTATCAGAAGAGAATTATCCTGATGAAACTTCTTGGGTACAGTCTATCTGACATTTCTAAGAGATATACTCTCGCAGCAGACTTCCTATTCCTCTGGTTCTTACACTCTTTCTGACTCTTGTTTCACAGTGATCCCTGACCCATAGGTGCAGGAATTGTTTTGTAGATGAATCAACTGGGCCTGGGCACCATAACGTTTCTTGTTTTCTACATTCTGATGGGTTGATGTTTTCTCTAATGGTCTTCATTTCTTGTAAGAAGTTTTTTTGATGAGGGGTGAAAACTACACTAGGGTGAGTTGAATTAAAATGGCCCCACGGGCTCAAAGATTTGAAGAGTCAGTCATTAGGGAGTGCTACTACTTAACAGAGATTAGAAGGTATGGCTTTGTGGGAATAGATGTGGCCTTGTTGGAAGAGGTTATGTTACTGGAGGGGTGAATGTTGGGGTTTAAAAAGCTCATGTCGGGCCCAATATCTCTCTTCCTGATACCCATGGACTCTCAGCTACTATTTCTCCAGCACCCTTCCTGCCTGTATGTTGACAAGCAGAGATGACAAAGGACTAAACCTCTGAAACTGTAAACTAGCTCTAACTAAATGTTTTCCTTTATTAGAGTTGCCAAAGTCACAGTGTCTCTTTATAGCAATTGAACAGTGACTAGGATATACATTTACCTATGAATATAAAGATAATACTAAGAATGTAGCTAGGGATTGTTTGGTTTAGTAAACTGATGATTTTAGGATCTCTTTAAAATCCTTGACTTTACTGACCCTGGATAGTTGGCTAGGTTTCCAGTACCATGCATGTTTCTGCTTATGTTAGGCTAACCTTAAGTCCAATTAGAGACATCCCAGTTACCATCATGGTATTTATACCATAACTGTACCTTTAAGGTTATCATGTCATGCTGGCCATTGTTGTGGTTCTTATACATCATAGCTGGGTAGGATTATGGGCCATTTCCTCCCTTTAGAAGCTCCATAGTGCCTCTGGTACCATGAAAGCTAGTTATCTGGTAGGAGACGTTCAAGTCAGATTCATTTGTATTCTCTGGGGCCTGTGTCCAAAGTACATATTTTTCTCAGCAATAGGGACTTACGTACTACCTTTGTGGGCCACTAAGATCCATAACAAAAGCATGTCATTTTTGAGGGAAGGTAAAATTACATTTAGGAACATGTGAGAAAGTCATATGGAATCATATTATTTTCTATTTATCTAAAATTATATACAATAGATGTCTGTATATACATATTTATTTGAATTATTTTTTCACAACCAGTATGATGATGCTTTGCCTAAGATCCCTATAACAAAAACCTCAACACCAGGCATGAGAAACCCCTTTAGAGTTGTTGGGAAGGATTGTTATCTCCCTCCTCCATAATTAATGTTCCCTCATTTTTCTTATTTTTTTTAAATTTAAATTTCTGTTTGGCTTCTTACAATTTTTTAATAATTTTTTCAAAGTCTTTTTGAGAATGCCATGCACAGCTACTATATTTTCATTATGTTCACCCTCTCTCTTCTTTCTCCAACTCTTCCTGAGTAGCCTCTTTCTCAAATTATTCACAGTGTCTTCCTCTTTTATCATTATTGTAGACACACATGCTTTTACAAATACATAAATATAACTTGGTCAGTCTATTTACTGTTTCTTGTTTTTGTATGATTTTAGGTTTGATCATTTGATATTGGATAACCAATTGACAGGCTCATCCTTGTGTAAGAATTTGAATTATACTTTTGTGGTGAAATATCTTTTGTTATCTTATTATATTTAGCCTATGCATGTTTCTGGAAGTAAAATTAGCTGCTTTGAATTGGTATATAGTTGGTTTTGAAGTTTCTTCAGTCATTCTGTAGTTTCTTTTAGCTAAATGTTTTCAAATAAAAAAAGTTACATTACTCCCCGCTTCCTTTCTTTCAGCCCATCTCCACTACATCCACTCAAACTATTCCCATGTCTCCCACTCCCATGTTAATACCTTCTTTTATTTATTATATTTGTTACATAATTGTCTATGTGTGTGTGCACAAATTATATATGTGTGTGCGTACATATATTATACATGTGTGTGTGTGTGTGTGTGTTCAAATCCTCAGATGTGAGTATACAACATAAAGTAACGACAGAAACCAGGAAAATATAAAGTGCCCATAAGCATTAAGGGTTTGGAGAAAAAGAGCAGGATGCAGGTGTCTTGACTTGGAAAATGGGGTAATGGGGTCGGGGGGGGATCAATGCAGAAGGAGAAATGGTCAAAAAAAAATCCCAGGGTTGTGATAAAGCCTCAAGTAATTATAAAACACATACACCTACATGCACACACGCACCATAAGACATGAGTTAACAATGTTCTCACAAGAATCACAGACTAAGAAAAACCTCAGTATCAGAAAAGAGAAACCACCCTTTAAAGGATTCATTAGAGTAGTCCAAGTAACTCACAGAACAATAGAGAATACTGGTGTTGTCCTCGGTTGCCTCTCAATGGTTGATTGTGGGCCCTTTTTGCTGAAGACACCACACACTTATGACATAAGATTTGGATAATTCAGGACCTTCAGACTCCCAGTGCAGGAGAGCCTTTAAACAGTCTTACACAGCTGCAACACCCATGAACTAGGACAGTTACCACTCTATCTCTTAACTGGATATTTTAGTTCATTTACATTTAATACACTTACTTATGGGTAAGGTCTTACTATTGTCATTTGTTGTCTATTTTCTAGTCTTTCAGCCCCCCCCCCCACACACACACCTTGATTTTTACTCCTCCATGGTCTTCCTTTGAGGTTGAATGACTATCTATAGCAATGGATCTTGGTTATCAGTTTACTTATGTCTTCTTGCATAGTTATTACATGTATTTTTGCCTCGTAGTTAGTAGAGCATTTACAAGCACTGATCATATCAAGTGAGTTCCAAATGATGGCAAATTGACTTTGATCATAAGTCAGAAAAACAGAATATTTAATTTTTATAGTGGCATATTGTTTTTAAAGTTTCCTTTAATTCTTTTATTTTCCCCCTCATATGTCTGTATATTTTCAAATATCCTGCCTGCAAGCTCTCTGAGTGTGGGAAGGGTGACTGTATATCCCTGCTTTCTGAGACAAGATTTTGCTCTATAGCCCAGACTTACCTCAAACACATGAGCGTCCAAAGCATAGGTGTTAGGGGCACATGCAACTATACTAGGTTCTTGTCAATTTTCTATTGATACTGATACAACATCTTCTTTGGCTTAATAAAATAAACTGCAGGATTTCTGCTTGACATTTTGAATTGTTTTGATGTATATTTTTTCATCATAAGGCACTTTAAAATTCCCCTTTCTCTGAAATCCTTTCAGTTTTATGAAAACATCTATTTTGAACATTTTAAATTTGCACATATCAGATGCTGTATGATTGTTTTCTGGCACTGTCTTTTGTCCTTTAATGATGTCACAGTGCCCTAAAATTTCTTGCTGTTTTCTATTTTGTGACTATGCCTGCACATTGAAGAATTGGGTACTTGTTCCAGTCGTGACAATCTGATTTGTTTGTGTCTATCCTTATAAGGCTCTACATAGACTTTGTTCTCTCTGAGTTCTAAGTTACTGCCAGTTCAAGAATGCCTAAATCTAAATTTGCTGTGAATCCTTGGTCTGTGCATCATCACTAACCCAGCACTGGAGGGCAGCCCAACTCAGATTCTCACCACGGTACCATTGGTGTCTTAGGATGGACTACTGGAATGGATGGACAGGGTAAGCTGCCTACAAACCTCCTGTGCTAAACCAGATGCGGTTGACTCTTGGAGGAATACTGCCCTGTGGTCAGGAAGTATGAGATTGTGCTCGGCACCTGGCCACAAAACAGTTCCTATAAGTCATCTATGTTTACAAACGAAGCAATCCCTTTTTAAAAGAGAAAACTCAAATAATTTATAAATGATGGAGCCAGATTCCAGCACTTATCGGCTTCACTCTAAGTTATTAATTTAAATTATTTAAAATATAATTGTGTATATATTTGAATTTAATCTTTACATTTTAATACATTATATAATCCACATCTTTTTGCCTCTTTCAACATAGAAAATCTTGCTTCAAATCTTCTAACCTCATATGGAAGAAGAAGGAAACAATGGGGAAGATCCATACTTTTCATACTTTCTTTCACATAGCAGCTTCTGAAGTATTACCAGTATTGTTGACAATACTCATAATAACACATGTAAGTTGTCATTCATTTTATTCAGCCCTCACCATCTGTTTTATCACTCTCTCTGTCATAGCTTAGGATGCCAATTCGAAGCAGTAGTGAAATTTGAAGTTCTCTTCTGTTACAACTAGAAAGATGCTAGTATGCAAAACTAGACTTGACTATAGTTTGTTTCCTCTGTCACTGGATATGCTGTACCCATGCTTCTTTGGATCTTTGTCTCCTTTAATAAACTCCTGGCTTCATTAGAACTTGAAAATATTAATTTTGTCATAAAACATATTTATTTTTCAAGTGATGGGATGCTTCTCCTCCCAGAACTCTCACCTTTGAGACTGAGCTCATTCTATCTGCAGTGGCAGATGCCCAGCCCTCATCAGCATGCTGTGACAGACACTTCCCTTCTTACCTGACATCACACATTTCACTTTCTGACATGTACAGTTCTATGAGAATCTCCGTAAGTGCCATATGAAAGTATTTTATGCCCATTGATAGAATCAATGTGAAAACACTTATGAATCTTTCTCTTTGTATATATTATAAATGAATTAATCTGCATATTAACATCACATTGGGGGTGATGTTCAGTTAACAATGTTATTAATTTTGCATCATGACCTAGCTATTAATAACAATATTGTTTTTCTAAGGTGTCTACTTCTATTTTTTGTGTTGTATACATCTTTTTAACTTGTAAAGGGTTTACTATGTAATAATATTTTCAAAACAATACATTGTAAATAACTCCAAGGAAACAGTGTCTTCCAGAAACAAAAATATGATTCTCATTTGAATGAAAGGCCTGTGGCAGCATGCCGAAAATGTACACAGGTTCAAGCTAGGCAAAATTCCATCACTAAAAAGGTGAAATAGACACAGAGCTCCACCCCTAACCAAGAAACTACATGCAACTGAGGCCTTCTGAGAAAAAGAAAATAAGTGTTCTCTAATGAAGTTTACATGTCTTTTAACTTAATTTATTTATTTATATTTCCTCAGCAGCCACTTTGGAGCAACAATTTCCTATGAGCAATCATAAAATGTAAACAGTGCAATAACTGATGTTTGCAAGAATGGTGTTTAGTAAGTGTCATTTGCTCTAAACAGTTATTGAATTAATGATTAAGTGAAGAAACATAATAACAATTTAAATAGTGGATATATTTTTCAAATTTTGCTTCAGCTTCTCATGAACATAAAATTAGAATTCTATAGTCAGAGAAATTGGTTAATATTATTATGACCTACGAATAGAAATAAAAGGATAAAATTACCTTCTTAAAGAATCAAAAACAGATTAGAGGAAGATGGGATCCTGCTGAAGTGTCCTCTTGATGTGATACCATGTTGTTTGGATTGTATAGATTCTAGAGTGGAACCTCAAACTAATAGCAATATTAAGTAGGTGAACCTAGAGGACATTAGTTACATAAAATAGATCAGGCTAGACATACAAAGATCATGTGATCACACTTGTATCTGTAAAATGTTATGCTTATAGAAATCAGTACTAGAATGGCCTTACTAAAGGCTAGGGAATAGAACTGAAGATGTAGAAGGAAGAAGTTAGAAAATACCCTGAAATTCATATTTTTACTCAATGACAAAATCTTGTATAGTTGAAAATTTCTGTCAGTAAATTCTAAATATTTCACAACAGAAGTGAGATAATATAGAAATTAGCTTGATATAGTTATGCCTCCACATATATGTATTTCAAAAGGCCATATTGCAGTTCAGAAATGCTTACAACTTATAACTAGTAAAATTAGTTCAGAAAAGAGCATCAAGTTCTATGACCACTGCAATTTTCTAATATTTTTAAAAGATAGACAAATATCTATTTCTTATTTTGCATCATTACATAGTGAGAATGAACCATTACCAAGATCACATAAGCTATGAGTCTGTAATGAACTGAAGTCAATATACTCCAAACAAAGATGATCAGTGTATAATAAGGTGACTTCCATAACCCTGTAATGAAGGTGAGGCCCATTCCTTCAGAGCTCCTTCCTGTAGCGAGCCTAGTAAGCTTAGTAACTTAGCACTTACCTCTGATACGTAAGGCCAAAGCCTGCAAGTGGTGAAACAAAGTCCCGCGTCTCTCGACAGAATGTTTCAATCAAGAGCCAAGGAGATAGCGTATTTACTATATTATATTCATTTTTATTTTTATTTCTTAACTTACAGCATATGTCTTTGGTCCTGAAAATGTACTTAGTATCTTCATAGGTGGCAAGTACAGAATCAGTGCAAATGAAAGCCACACATGTGCTAACTGCTGAATTTCTGGTGGTGGAGTCCAGGCATTGGTGCCACACTTGTGTTGTATCTGGTTACCATGCCTTTGTTCAGCAAGGCATTTATCATCTCAACAAGAGCTGCTCACTATACTTGTAATTGTTCTTCATGTGTTTGCACCTTATACTTTTTTTTGATTAACTTTTTTATTTTTTTTATTAATATTTTTTTT
>NW_004949096.1:14742799-14744376 GCF_000317375.1 Microtus ochrogaster | reverse complement strand
GCTCTGGGTGGGTAGCCTTAGAGTAGGAGCTTAAAACTGTTCTTGAGCACTGGTCCTAGCATAGAGCAGGGCAGGGTTGGGGAGGGGTGCTGGGGGGGGCTGGGTCGTGCAAAAGAAAGACAGCCCTGCAGAAAGAGCTGGGGGAGGGGGGTTGTGCTCTCTTCCGGGACACTCCGCCCCTGGATAGCACAGACTCACCTGTCCAGATGGGATTCCTCAGCAACTCTGCACCTTATACTTTATCTGACTTGTGCCACCGAGTTACTTACTTCATCCATACTTGGTAAGGAGTGAGTGGGCTAACATGCAGTAAAGTAATCATATTTGAAAAATGTATAAAAAGAGTGGAAAATTCCCCCTTGCTTACCTCTTATTTTTTTACCTTTTCTATTTCCTTAAAACATTCAACCATACCTCTCTTAAGATTAAATGAATCTGTAAAAGTCTATTATGCCTTAGTTAATGTCATTAAGGTATGGTTCAGAGCTTAGAGTTTGACAAATCTCTACAGATTTATTTCCACCTGCCTTTGATGATTGAGAATTTTTTATAATATTCCAGGCACATAGTAATTTACCTTTTATGTAAATGTCTTAATTTTTTAAAGTTTCAATTAATATTTGAGAGCAGGAAGTAACTCTTTAACAGTTTTTCCAATAGCACTTCTCTACAATAGGAAGGAAACCAAGGCTGGGAGAAGAAATGAGCAGCCTGCAGCTGTTTTCATTAGAGGCCCATTCCTCTGTGTGGGTTCACTGGTTTCTCCTCATGCCTCTTGACTTCTCCTGAGGCATCAATGGCAGGCCCTGACTATTAGAAGCTTTCCTTATAATGAGCTCAAATTTATCTTTCTGAAACCTTCTTGCTCCATTGGTCCCTAAAAATGGAGAAACTTGAAGGATGAGGTTAATCTTTCTTTGATATGCTTCCTATTATTTACTTGGTTCAGCTTTTTTTATCATGTCTTCTCCAGGGTGAGAGTTTACCTAATTTCTTCAAGTAATTCCTCTTGTATTGTCACTTTCTCTGTCAACTTTTCTTTTCTTGACAGTCTCCTAGTTATGTTGTACTTTACTTTTTTCCAGAAATTACTAGAAGTGAATTTGTTGGTAATGCTGTGTCTTTATCAGCTTAGAGTCTGTTGCCATAGTCCCCATAAGCAGTGAAATATTTGAATCTGATGTTCATAAAGTTTGGAAGAAACCTTGGTAATCTGGAGGCATTGAGATGAAGAGTGTGTCTACAGATCACCTCTAAAAAGAGTAGCAAATGAGTCCTGAGAATATACTCTCTTTGGCCACACAGGCTGGCCTTTCCTACCATTTCTTTTATTTCTTTTTTTTGGGGGGGTGGGGGGGAACTTCATAGAAATCATTTTAGCACTTTGATCATGTGTTCAACCATGTGTATTGTTTTAAGGCTATGGTACACAGCTCAAGTGATCCCTAATAATACAGAACATGCTAAACATGCTGTATTATAGTCACCAGGGGCTTTGATTGGAGTACCCCACCATTCATGTATGTGTGAATTTATATTAGCTCTTCCTGTTTCTGATATTTTATTACTTGAAATAA
>NW_004949096.1:14726185-14742687 GCF_000317375.1 Microtus ochrogaster | reverse complement strand
GCTAGGTACTAAAAAACAAACTTTAAAAATAACTAAAGCATTAGCCCACTACTCATTGGTGCAATTCTGGGTGGCATATATATATATATATATATTACTGGGCTTTTGTAGTTAAATTACATTTGAACTAAAAGAGAACACCTTCTTTTAGTTTTATGCCACTATATAGTTTATATCTTTTGTGATTGCTTTTTGAAAGTCCCCAGCTCTATCTCATGCATAAAAGAAGTCTCAGTTTTATTTGTTTTCTTAAAAAAAAGACTACACCCTTTCTCTTGTGAGTCTGTGTGTCCTCTGCTTAATTAGTCCTTGATTTGGATTGATAGAATGAAACATTCTGTACCATTTCAGCAAGCCCAGGAAGAGAGATTCCCCTGAGCAGCTGTTATAAAAAGCCAGCCACCAAGACATCTCAACATGATCTCTTCCAATAATGAGCTGTTTCTAACTTTATCCACATCACAGGCACTCAGCCCATTAGCTGATTTGAAGAACAAGTTGGAAAACCAAAAACCATTATGTGTGATCATAGACTTAAAAAAAAAAAAAGCTGCATCTGGGGATTATCAAGCCAGCAGGTAGCAGCAGACAAACATAGATGTCTTTTTCCAGTTTAATATCAAGATGACCTAGCTTAGGTTAGACTAAGGAACTTGAGAAGACATGGTTTATTGCTTTCAAATATCCAGAACAACCTCTTTCCAACAGCTTAATTTAGCTTCCACTCAGAGGCATTACTCATGACGTCTTTATTAAAAAAAAAAAAAAAAAAAACCACGTGTTTCCTTTTCATTCTTTTCTCCAGTCAAGACTCGCCATGCTGCTTCACAGTTGAGGTTAGGTTACTGGTGCAGTAACTTCCTTCATGATCCAGGGATTGCCCTTTTGTCTTTCCCCTGAGGTATTTAAAATGACCTCTAGAGTATGGGCAAGTATCACCTCAATACTCACTTCTTGTTGCACAAAAGCCTTAAAGGAGGTGGTGGGTTTCTCTGTTTTTGCTAGATGTATTCTTTCTTAACTGCAGTAAACAGTATGCATGGAATCACAAATTCTTCAGTAATCCCAAGTCAAAGTGAACACCTGATGACAGTTCCATGGAACCTGAGCACTGGCGCTCTACCTTCCTGCTTCCTGTGCCTTATCTAGTCCTAACCATCTTCACATCACAACCAAGCATGTTTTATCCATTGTGAACATTAGGAGTTGGCCTCACAATGCTATCAAATATTTCAAAAAGGTCTGTCATATCTATCCTTTAAAAAAACTCTTTGCTGCAAGTTATTAGTAGACCTATTCTATAATAAGAATACTGAGGCAGAGAAATTTGGTCTTACAGGAAGACTTTATGCACAAGCATCTCAGATTAGATATTTTAATTTTTGTGGAAAATGAGTAAATAAACACTGTAATTTATTATGTGGTCTATATAAACAACCATATTAAAAAGGCGTTATCTCCATTTTAAAGATAAGTAAATTAAATTTTAAGGAGATTAGTTTTCTTAAAGTGATCCTACTAACACAGGGTGGAACCCAGTTTCCAGTAGAGGAAGGGAGCTTTGGCACTTATGATCTTTCTCTGAGAATACCTGTTTCTCAGTGGAGGCAATTAGGCACTCCTTGGTTTCATCCCTTACTTAATACTTTTGAAGTTAAAAGCACTTTCAGACCAGCTGTGTGCTACATTCTCATGTTCCTGAAGCAGAGAAGTGGGAAACGGATGAAATCCATTGCAGAGGAGTATGGAGAGGATGAAATGACTTCTGAGCCTACAGTTGTTCTGAGCAGAGTTTGCTGTACAAAGACACAGAGTGATGCCCACTGTTGTTTTGACATTGCCATGGTTCAGGTTGTACTGTACAGCAACACAGACTATGATAAAAGTCATATTTTCAAAAGCCCTTTCATGTGCAGGCAGGACTCATTTGGATATGTATACTTCTGTAGCAACAAACTCATTACCTTCCAGGAAGCAATGCTGAAAATGTAAGCCACCTTATCAACCATCCCTTCCTAATATTCCTTGGCTGCTCAAGGCATCGGATTTCTCAAGGTGGCCTTGTTATTGCTAGCCTTCTTTTGCACAGCTCCTTCCTGACTGTCCAGCTGTCACCGTGAAGCTGACAAGCTCTGACAGGCTGAGAGATTTCCCCAGGGAATCTCCAGCCAGCCGGTCTCTGCCATTACCAATCCCAGTGTGAGTGCTGTGCACTGGCTCTTTACAAGTGAGACACACCATTCCCTCACAGCCAGGCATTCCCTGGTGTCTGCAAACTGACAGGACAGCACAGAAGGCCTTTCTTGTGCCACAGACTAATCAAGCCAAAGATCCTAGCTGCCAAATTAGGATTCTTCAGGCAAGAGAATTCATTTCTCTCTGCTGTCTCTAGATCTCTACGTTGCCTGTTATATTCCACTGTGTTATATATTTTTATTCAGATGTCATAAGGATTCTTGGGGAAAAGCCCAGGCAAATTGAGGACATGGGTGAATCTTTGTGGTGAAATGAATCAAAAAGGATCCTCATTTATCCAGGCAAGGTGCAGATTTTGCTGTTAAAAATTAATGAAACAGCCTGCCTAAACTGAGTAATATAAAATGTCAGATTATTTATATTTAAACCAAGAGTCATTTTTCTTATTTGGGTTAGTTGACAAAACTTTTGGTGATAACATTTTAATCTATTCTATGTAATTCTTCTTTTCAGCATTACTTCACACGAATAGCTTGTAGAATGTAGCTCTCATCCACACTTACACTGGGGTCTCTTCTTGAAGCACCGGAACAACAGATTGTATGTTTTGACCCTCCACACCAAGTTTTTTCATATATAAGAGAGAAAACTGGTATTGTCCTCACAGATGGCTTTGAGAACACAAAGTGGCCTTGATTTCCAAAGATAATGGCATATGCTCACATACCTGGCCCCAATATCCTCTCAGTAGAGCTTTTCCAAATTCCATTAATAACATCCCTATGCTCCCCTATTCTGAGATTTTGAGGTTCTCCATTTATGAGTTTATCTGCACTTGTCAATTTTGGAAAGAGTTTGGTTGTTGTACTTATGATCACTTCAGTTTTCTGGATCCCTTTCTGTTTCTGTGTGCCTCTCTCTCCCTGTCTTATTCTGTGTCTGCCTTTCTCTTTCCTCCCTCTCTCTACCTTCTTCACCCTCTATCATGCTCACAGAAGTATCTGGTGCAGATCAGCCATAAATTACAATCATGAATGGGTAAAAGACTGTATGTGTTTCTTGTAGCTGCTGCAAAAAGCTGCCATTAGTTTGGAGACTGATAATAAACAGTATTCACCCCCCCTAAGAGTTCTTCAAGCCCCAGTACTATAGTAAATAGCAATAAGCAAATGTCAAGGTGTGGCAAGGCTGTACTTTCTGAGCTTCCCGATCTCCTGACTGCCATTATTTCTCTCGGCTTGTATGGCAACATTATCCTCTCTTGTACTGACTGTGCCAACCTCCCCTTCTCTCTTTTCATAAAGATGCATGCAATTGCACATAGGACCACACATGTTTCAGGTTAATCAGTGCATCTCAATGTCCTTAATGTAATAGTTTCTAAAATGCCCTATTGAGTCATAAAGTAAGATTGACAGTTTACAGAGATTGGTATGTGAATATATTTTTGAGAAGAGGATACTCTGCATACCAGATTCTTTGCTTTAGATAAATTCTCAGCAATTCTTCCCTCTACCTTTCCTTTGCTGCTCCGTTGTCAGTCAGTGCTTACTCTTGTTCCCCAACTCTTATATCACCTATATTCCTCTTTACCTATTTCTTCCTTTCTGCTTTCTTTGTTCTTAAATGAACTATTAGAATCTAAATAATCAACTCAATGACAGATATGCTCTACATTTTCCAACTGGCTACACAAAATGAAATAGTAGGCAACATGTCAATCAGAGCCAACGTGAATATTTGAGAACAATGTGCAACCTTAATATCATTTTATTTTAAGGCTATAATTACCATTAGTTTTCAGACCTTAACAGGACTCTTCCTAATAAAGCTCAGTGAATCCATAAGTAATTATCAAGTACAATCTGTGTTTTGGTGAAGAGGGCCAAAATAATTATAACAGTAATCAAAGATGCCAATTGCTAAGCAATTAGTCAGCCATCACCTAATAATTAACCTGTTTTACCTGCATGATCAATTAGGTAACATTTCAATTAAAAATCAGTATATATTACTTAATGTCCTTGGAAAGTAAGTAGATGGGGTGGGGTAGAGAAACACACACACAAATCTACCTACACCACAAATTCTTCACTAGCATTTAATTCATCAATCACATTGGATTTCATTCTTAGAACTGTAGGGTAATTTCGATGATTTCAAATCTCAGATGATTTCAAATAATTTAGCACAGCTTTAACCTCAAGTAAACACGCACAAAAGAGGAATAAGCTTAGTTTTTTATTTTTAAAAGTGGAAATGTATTCTCTCTTAAGCCAACCATTATGATGTGAATATTGAAGTATTTTCCAATTATGGATGAAGAAAAAAAAAAGAAGGTTCAAAGTCCCAATGTGAATGATGATTAAATTTCTGTGTTCTAGTTTAAGAGTTCTAGGAAGGTGGCAACTGCTGATGGCACATGATTTCTACAAAAGTTACAAAAAATTGTTAATATTATTCAACAAGAACAATCTAGATCAGATTTGTCTGTCTAAACATAAGTCTTAGGATTAAAAATTCTAACTGGGAATTAAGTGGGCACTTCTTTCTCCTGTTCATCTTGTTTGTGGGGATAAGCAATGAGAAAAGTGAGATTGAAGACAATTGTCACTGATGACATTCCAGGGACGATGAATGTGGTCTCTTGGTCCAGTGAACTCATTTCATTATGGCATTAGGGTCTGCATGCCAACATCAGGCAGTGAGAATGGACAGTATAAAACTAAAACTGTTTCCATCAGTTGCTGGATGAAAGTTCTATGGTGACATTTAAGATATTCATCAATCTGAGCAGTTCAGACACCCTCTCCTCTATTGCTTAGTATCCTAGCTGGGGTCATTTTTGTGATTCCTGGGGATTTCTATAGTTCCAGGTTTCTTGCTAGCCCCATAATGACTTCCTCAATCAAAATATTTCTTTTCTTTATCTCATCTCTCTCTGTCCTCCATCTGGATTATTGCACTCCCTCAAGTTCTCCTTCCCCTCCCCCCTCCCCTCCTTTGCCCTTCTACCCTCCCTTCTCCCCATGCCCCAATGCTTCCAATTTTGTGAGGTGATCTTGTCTATTTCTCCTTTCTAGGTGGACTTATGTATGTTTTTCTTAGGGTATATCTTGTTACTTAGCTGCTCTAGGATCAAGGACTATAGACTTATTATCCTTTGCTTTACACCTACTATCCACTTAGGAGTGAGTACATACCATGTTCATCTTTCTGGGTCTGGGTTACCTCACTCAGGATGTTATTTTTAGTTCCATCCATTTGCAAGCAAGTTTCAAGATGCCATTACCTCTGATCATACTGCTGAACATCTTAAATGTCACCAAAGAACCTTCCTCCAGCAACTGATGGAAACAAAGACAGAAACCAGCAGCAGAACATTGGGCTGAGCTCCCAAAGTCCATTTGAAGAGTGGGAGGAGTGAGAATATAAGCAAAGAGGTCAAGACCATGATGGGGATGTGCACTGAAACAGTTTACCTGAGCTAATGAAGGCTCACCTACTCCAGCCAGACAGGGAAGGAACCAGCATAGGGCCAAACTAGACCTTCTGAATGTGGCTGACAGTTCTATGGCTGGGGCAGACTGAGGAGCCAATGGCATTTTCATCAGAATTTATCCCCATTGCTTGTACTGTCTTTTTGAGAACCCATTCTCTTTGGAAAGGTACCTTGCTCAGCCTAGATATAATAGGGAGGGCCTTGGACCTTCCCAAAAGCAATGTGCCTTACCCTCTCTGAGGAGTGAATAGGGGTGGGGAGGGGTGTAAGTGGAAGGAATGGGAGGAGGAAAGGAAGTGGGAACTTGGATTGATATGTAAAATGAGAAAAGATAGTTTGTTTTCTTTTTTAAAAAAATAAAGTACAATAAATTTTAAAAAAACTAAAACTGAAGGTGGTTTTGTTGAATGCAGAAGAAATTCAGAAAATCTGTATTCACCTGTATTTTTAATTGATTTTTATTGAGCTCTACATTTTTCTCTGCTCCCCTCCCTTCCTCCCCCTCTCCTTCAAGGTCCCCCAGCTCCCAATTAACTCAGGAGATCTTGTCTTTTTCTACTTCCCATGTGATTAAATCTATATATGTCTCTCTTAAGGTCCTCACTGTTGTCTAGGTTCTCTGGGATTGTGATTGTTAGCTGATTTTCTTTGCTTTATGTTTTAAAACCGTTTATGAGTGAGCACCTGTGATAATTGTCTTTTTGGGTCTGGCTTTACCTGTTTAGAAGACTAGGAAGGTTAGCACAATCCTCTCACCTTGCTTCTAAATACTACTTTTGATCATAATAACAAAAGAAAATTTATTGCTAAGGTTACAGAGCGTTGTGAGGGAACATATGGACTTAGATTGTTATCCAGCAACTGAGGCAAATTTTGCTCTTAATCAAAGCAGCAACAACTCTTTCATTTCTTTGTCTAACTCTGCTACTTTTTCAAGGATAATATTAGCTGGTATTGTTAACAAAACAATGAAACATGAACACCCATGGGGAACAGACAAAGTCCTAAGTAAATGTGCTTTATTGACATGAACAAGGTCCATGTGAAGAAGGCCATTGCCTGTATCAGGCTCAAAAAAAGTGTCAAGCCTTCCCCTGATCTAAGAATGAATGATGATGACCATGTGTTTATGGCCTGAGATTACTCCATGACTGTGTGTGCAGTCTATGTTTTACTAAATTTTCTGATTGCTTTCCTCTTTCATGCAAGTTTTTTTCCCCAAAACTAATTCCGTAGAACAAACAAGCTGAAATCAGTAATCTAGAGCTTCCCTGGAGTTCTTAAACCTCCCTCAAAAACTAGTGAGCCTCTCCTCCTTGTACCATACATAATAAACACAGTGCAGATCCAAGTCACTTAGTGGGTGCTGTCTATCACAATGAGCACATCAGACTTGGTATTAAATGTTCTATGTATATCGTTTCCTTGTTTTCAAATCACCACACTCAGGTTTCCAGGACCAGACAAGGCAAATGTGACAAACATCAGAAACAGAATTTATAAAAGAATAATTAACGGTACAAGTACTCATGACCCTGAATATATCAAGATTATGTTGTTCTTATTTTATAACCTTTCTAAGCTTATTGCTCAAGTATGGTTCACTGAGCTCAAATTTCTGCTCTGATCGTTATGGTGCAGTGGTTTGGATAAATGTTTCAACCTTGTAGTGTTCCATTTTATAAAAGATTGGCACCTTTCTCACCACTTGCTGTAAGGAGTAAATATGTGGAAAGTTATGATAGCAACATTTTCAAATGTGTTCAATCCCTGGTAACCATGGTTACCATAATATCTTCATTATTCAAAGAAGGAGCATACATTCCTATTCCTACCTCCCTGCATGGTGGCATATCTGAAATTCTGATCTAAATGTGTGTCATGGAGTAAAACTTTACTCACAACAGGGACTCTGTTTATTGAAAAGATGGACTAATCTGCCCCATCCCCTTATGCTTCTTCCTCTTGGCTCTGTGCCATCTGTCATGGAAACCAGTTTGCAGAGAGGACATGAAGTAGATGCACAGTCACGTTAATTTTCTCATTATTTTCCTCTTCCATAAAAGAACATTTTCCCGATGCACTCCTTAGAACACACAAACTTAGAGCAGTAATCTAGAGCTGCTTTGAATTTCCTTAGGCCAGATCACCATACAGTCTAGCAGCTATATCAATATTTAACTTGTCACTGATGAGAGAGGAAAGTTAAACATTTCCACTTCTCTCCTCATTAGCAAGAACTTAAAAGTTGACACCAATGCCCTGCTTGTTCTTCCCTAAAAAGTGTTCTCTATGGACAGGCAAAGCATCGTATCTTGGAAAAATGATAGACAGAACCAAATGATCTTTCTGTTTGCTGTAATTGAGAAAACGCAATGCCTTTTGGGCCTTCTGGGCCAATCCTCATGGGGGAACATCAAACAGACAATAGTAAGTTTGTGTGTTGGTTAGTTGAATTTAACTTGACACAAACTAGTATCACCTTAGAAGAAGATCTTTACTTGAGAAATTAATTCCACCACATTAGTCCCTAGGGCATTTTCATATGCAGAGTGTATAGGTCAGTCCTTTACAAGCTCCCTGGTTGTCAGTCCAGTCTCCAGGAGCCTTTATGAACCCAGGTTACTTAATTCTTTGTAGTTTATTTTCTTAATTTTCTTGTAGTGTTCAAGGCTTGAAGGCACTCACTGTGTTTTTAAATGACATGGAGAAGAAGGGTGCAGAGAAAGGATCTGGAAAGAAAATTCCAATGAATGTTACAGATGCTGTTGCAGTGTATGGATGCCTTGGACCTCTGCACTGGACCATTTTCAGTGCACTTGTAGGTGAACTCTGAACACATATGGGAAGAGAACAGCTATAGTGAGGAATATTCAGAAAGGACATGCAGAACAATAAGAGAATTATGCATACTTTGCAAGTCAGGAAAAGACATTTTGAAGGATCTCATTTACATTAAGTTTTAAAGAAAAGAAAAAGTTTTAAAGAGAAGAAAAAGAAAATCCTGGTCTCTTAATTGACAAACTAAAAAAAAAATTATGTACTGAACTATAGCTAATTCAGTGTGTGTATGTATGTATGTATCTATGTATGTATAAATTAATGAATGTGTGAAGTAGATTTTCATACACCTCAGTTTTGAAAGTAAACAAATGAATTCTAGTTTATATTTTGGCAAATCCAATAGTAAAATCCAACTACCCATTGAAAGCTAAAAACAAAGGTGGGCCTATTGTAAATATTATAAATCTCTGTCATAGAAGGTATAAACACTGACTCAACAGTAAGAGAATCTATTGAAACCTTTTATCATAGTATCGGACTTACTATTACTCAGTTCTCATAGCAACTCTTAGTTAAATCTCTCCACAAAAGAAGGAAGTGAAGGTCACAAATTAAGTAGTTTTCTGAAATCACCAAGTATTGCCCTCCTTTCCTAGAAGAATACCACTAGATGACACAGAGTTACAGTTGTGCCTGGGTTGATCAGAGATGAGGCTACCCACAGCACCGTCTTGCTGCATGATCCTTATTGACAGCAATTACTCAGCTAGAGATAAAGATGGATCTGTTTTCTTGACTTGAAACATTAACTATCCAAACAAGTAAGCCACAGCAGCATTATGTAACAATATGCCTTGATCTAATCTACCTTGTTTTATCCCAATAATTTGTTGTTAATAATAGCCAGAAGAGCAGAGTCTGTGAATATCATGAATTGCCTGAAATAAAGAATATTCAAGGTTATCTCTGCATAATAATTTCCTCCTCTGTTTACATTCAGATCCAATTTCTTGAGTGATTCCATAAAGGGTATTCTTTGAGTCAAATTGGGAAATCACAAAAGGATAAAATGGATGCAAATGTCACTCTTCAAGTGTGTCTGATAGGGAAGGAAATTGAGTACTTCTGCTTGAGACTGAGCTGAGAATAAATCCAGTCTCTTAGTATCTCTGATACCACCCAAGAAGTGCATTACTTGCTCTTTCCTGGGCTCACATTAACCCTCCTTACAGCCATGGCCTCTGGCTTCTTGCTCTGATCTGGCTGCTGCCACAGTCATCAAAACTAGAGGGCTGTCAAGGCTCAGCACTCCTGGAGGACTCTTCAACCTGGCAACAGGAGTTCCTCAAGAGCCTGACTACAATAGAAGAGGCCTCTGGAAAAATAGCAGGGGAGAAAGAGAGGAAAACAGTACTACACAATGCTCACTAGCTCAACTACTTGACATCCAGTTCACAGGTTTCCAGTGTGACAATGAAGTGACATGAAGGAGCTTGCTTTGACATGTATGTAGCCCTGAGGTGTCTTGGTTGGTATGGATAGCTTGTTGCACAGAAGTCTAATTGAAGCTGGTGGCTTCATAAATGAAAGCCAAGTGCTCTAAGATAAAGGGAAAAGCAGTGGCCCCTGAACTTTACTGTCTTGATTTCCCCAACACTGGCCAATGAATTGTCATTTTGAGGGACTCTTCTTGCCAGTGGGTTTTCTGTTTTAAGTTAACTCGTGGCATCTACTATCCAAAGTAGCTAGGAAGATGCAAATTGTGTTAAATAAGACAGAAAGGACTATAGCTTGACTATAAAGCTGCTTTAAGGGACTAGCACAGTAACCCAGTATAAAAAGTCATTCTACCTTCCTGAGCCAGACCCTTCCTGCAGTGGGAGTGCCCAGGAATCAGAGGACTACAGGAAAATTTCTCACATGCAAATTCTATCCAATTTTTTAAAATATTTTTCCAGAATTGTATTAGGTGCTTTGCATATAAGTTTGTATTCCAAATGTAGAGATGCAGAAATAAAGCTTAGATTCCCAAAGGATATTCAAGGATAATAAGTGGGCGGATAGAGCCTAAATAAAGCAGTGTTATATGTATTAAGATGTGCCTGCTCTGAACTGAGGAGTACAGAGATATTTCACTTAATTTTAATAAATAAAGCTTTCCTGAAGATCAAATAACCCCATCTGTCAGCCTTACAGACCGGCAGTGGTGACATACACTTTTAATCACAGTAGTCACACTAGTTTGCCATAGAAACTGGGCAGTAGTGGTGCACACTTTTGCTCCCAGTCCTAGAGAGGAATATAAGACAGGAGGAGACAGATCTCAGACACAGTTTCATTCTAAGGGTTTCTGGAGGCGGGACCACCATTTTGGACTGAGGTAAAGGTTAGAGCCAGTGGCTGGCTGTTTTGCTTTTCTCACCTTCAGGATGAATCTGAATATTAGTCTTTGGATTTTTATTAATTGTGTTACAGGGGACAATGAGCATGTACTCACAGGAAGTCAAAAAATCATGTCAATAAATAATAACAGCTAATGATAACAGTGACAAAGAGAATGAGATCTATGATTACAGGAGAGTGGCACAGTCCTTTTGTGAGAGCACTGCATGCTTGTTTTCCTGGTATTGGTTGCCCTCCCCACCCCACCCCCATAAGCTCCTTTCTCCTGTTCTAGTTATGAGCACTTCCATGCTTTCTCCCCAGTCAAGGGAAGCTCCAAGTGTTAAAGTAGAAATCTTTATGCTCTGAGTCATAAAAGTCATGTAGAGAGAGAAGATTTGGGATACTGATAAAATATCTTAGAAAGATATGGGGAAAAGGAAGTGAAGAAAAAGAAAGCAGAGGAAGGCCATTCCCTCAGGATGGTATGATAATGATGAGACCTAGGCACAAATGGCCTCTTGATGCAACTGTGTTGAAGAAAGAAGCAAGCTGGATGCTGGGATTGTAATGTTCCATCCAAAGGTTCATGTGTTACAAACTGAATTCCAGTACTCCAACATTGGCATTTGAAGTAGGAAATTTGTAAGGGCTGATGAGCTTGAGATTCATAGCTTTGGAAATGATAGTTTTTACCCTTACCCTTGTGTTTCCTCACACTGTGGTACCCCTCTGCCTTGTTAGGTAAGTCAACCCCTAGAACTGTAAAGAAATAAATGTCTGTTCTTTAAAAGTTTCACAGTCTATATAACTGCAGAAAATATTGCAATTCATGTAGGGAAGACCCTGGCATTGTAACAGGTACACTAAAGAGACAAATGACTACATTGGAGTATATCACAGGTACTAGTGGATAACCTGAGACCAGATAGAGGGTTCCCTGATTCACCTCAACTACTTTTTTTAAAAAAAACAATTACGGTTTAAGCATCATAGAAAACCAACCTCATCTCACCGGATAAAGTCTGTAAAATATATTCTAAATGTTCAAGTTCAAAAGGAGTGTGTAGACTAAGCACCAAGCTTCCTTCAAAATAATAATCACATGTAGCAAACTTGCCGAACTCTGAAAAACGCATGTTCACCCTCAGAAAATTGTGCCAAGCTCTTTAGAGTACCATTGACTCCCTACAAATCAAAAGAATGGATGATATTATTAACCTGAATTTCATGGATAAGGATCAAAGGCTTAGTGCCTTGGCAAGGGTTATAAGGTCACAAGTTTTTACAGTGACAGTGCTTGCCATGTGGAACAGGCTGGCAATTTTTGCCTTGCCTTATTTTTTCAGTGTAGTACAGTAGTGTCTTCAATTGTACAGTTGTACTGACTGTAGTGTTAAACTATGTGATCCTTTCTATCATGGATGGCAATCAATGAGATAGGAACAAAAGGCCAGAGGAAATTCAAAAGGGGCACTTTGTTTGCAACTTTAACAAAAGATTCAAATTCACTTTACATTTAATTTTCAGTCCAGATCTTTGAGAGAAAGAGGATGAATGACTCTGGATAGGAAGAGTTGAATAGGATTGGTCAGACTGGCCCCAGGAGAACTTAAGAGTCCCCCCACTTATCTCACCCTAGCCTCCTTCCCTCTCTGCCCTGCCTACTCACTTGGCCTTTGCTATCTCTTCATGCTGTGAGCTGATGTATCACAGCTGATGTGATTAGGCTTCTCTTCTGAACTTCATTGAGTCTCCAGGAGTAAAATTTCTCCTCTCATTGACCATAAGTCCTTTTACCTTTGAGCTAAGATCTCAAATACACAGAAGCAAAATTTATATATCTCCAGATCTAAATCAAGTCTGCATAAATCCTTAGCCCCAAATAATATATGGCTTTTTAAGGGTTTTGATTGTTAACACATAAAAATCTACTGATAACCTATTCAGTTTAAAGAAGTACATAGCAGGTCACTTCTTAGTTTTTCTCTCATGGATTAAATTAGTGAAATAAAACATGAAAATGAAGTTTTCAAATATGTTACTGATATTTATTTTTGAGATGTGTGTCTTCTTCAGGAATAAGCAGAAAAAAGTAAGTTTAATTGAGGGTTATCTCTCCCTGGGAGAAGTCACATGGAATGAAATCATGGAGTAGTACCCATGTACATTAATTTTATTTAATGAGCCAATAGTTAGAATCCAGAAGATTAGAAGAAAAGTCTCAGTGCAAGGACTGGGGAAAGTAAATCAAAATTTATTTAAGGTTCTGTTTCTTTACTCCTAAATGCAAACAATCATAATTGGTACTTTATAGTAAAGTTATATCTCATTCATCTCAAATGTATTTATTACACATTATTTGCATTGATATGCTACTCATTATAATATATAGGGGTACAATAGTGGAAATTAGAAAGGAAAACATACATGGACCATTTATATAGTGACTTTAGCAGTGCCCCTAATGCTAAATATTCACAATAATGGATCAACTTCATTCTTTGAAAGTTTCCATAAAATTCAAGTGCATGAAAGATAAAATATGTTTGACCTCATTTTAACCTGTTGTTCTTATGTACTAAGACACAGCATGCATTGCAAGTTATAGCAGTTTAAGACTCATCGTCTTCAGATAGTATCCTGTTCTCAGTGGCTTGGGTCACTCTGTTTTAGTCTTTCCATTCTCTGTCTCCATTTCTGATCTCTAACTGTCTCCTACACACACTGGGGAGGGGAGAGGGTACAGTCAATTTATTTAATGAGCCCTAACAACTTTGAAAGTGCTTCTGATCATACGATGATAAGCTAATCATCAACTGTGTGGTACATGTAGGTTTTAGTGATCTAAGCCTGAGTCTGTTATCCCTGATAACTCAGAAAGAGGTCCCATACACATCAAGGTGATGTTCTCATGAAAGAAAGCATTTATGTAAAACTACCCAGCTGCTTTCTCATTCTGAGCTTAGGAATGTGTAAGGAAACGGACAGTGTAGGACAGCATGTTGTCCATAAAATCTGAAAGATTTTTATTATTTCTGTGTAATGGAACCTAGAGAATCACAGCAGATGCTTCTTGCAATCTCATTGGGCATAGCCTCTCAGTCCAATAATTTAGTGTGTGTTAATAACTGGGGCAATTAAAGACGGGCACAATATTTATATGTACACCACTGGGTCTGACAAAGTTTCAGCTGCAAAGTAGCAGGTCAATAACTAGATAAATAAGTCCTACTCACCTCCAACTTCTGCAGTTATTTTTGCTTTATTTTAAGGCAAGTCAGAGTCCCAAAGATCATATACCTTATTGTCTATGATAACTTGCTTCCGCATGAAGACACTGACACTGAAATTGTTTTAAAGAAACAAATTTGAGTTTAATCTGCTACTTTACGATTAAAAACTACACACCACACACACACACACACACAGAGAGAGAGAGAGAGAGAGAGAGAGAGAGAGAGAGAGAGAGAGAGAAGCAACTATATTTTAGTAGTAGCCAAACTTATGAGTTTAAAATCAGTAAGATAGAACTGTTTCATTGAGTTGTTTCACTAATGTAATACCTATTGCTTTGAAAAGAGCCTTTGTCTAATGACATGATGAAATCATATGTCTGAGATAAATGACATATTTCACCATATATAAGCCATCATTTCAGAAATGGGAAGATTTTCATCTTGTTTCATCCTTGTGTTGCCTTGGGTTGGCTTAACTGAACACCATCTTACTATGTTGATGTCACTAGTAGCAGAAGATAAAGGGATGAACACATGGTAACCATATACAGGGTTTAACAGTGAGAGGCAACACCACTTACATCTCTGTTTGAAAGCATAGCAAGTATTGATATTACCCTTAACAGATGAAAGGATTCAAGCTCGAGCTTCATGAAAGTTGAGCTAGCACATCTAGCTGCCACCTAGTAGTAGCATATCTAGGGTTTGTGATCATTCACCATTATTTGACCTTCAACTTCATGCTGCTTCTACTGTGGTATTATTCTAGGATGTAAACATCAGTATGCTAATAATGTAAACCTCTGAAACCTGCTAATAGAGTTTCAGTTCTCTCCAGCTTTTTCTTCTCCTCTGTGTTCTCTCCCCCTACTCCTCCCCATCTCTTTTCCATGCATTTGAATTTAGCTCTATGTAGAAAAACAGTATTTATTATGTGCAGCAGTTAGTTAAGTTAGATGGTGACCCTTTATATCTCAGTAGCTTTAAACTACAAGGGATCATCTCAAACTTGGCCTCTAGAGCATGTGAGGACTGTAGCTCCTGAGAAGTTCCTTTCTACAATGGAATCATGGAGAGCAGTAGCCGTAAAGATAGACTAGAAACACACTCACTTTTACAAGAACTCCTGTTCTCTGGCCCTGGTTGGCTCATCAGAGTTAACAACATAGTCACACATAACATTAATGATGAGTAGAAAAACAACAATAAGCTACATGGAAAAAAGATTATAAAAGAAATTCAAAGATGTAAGAGGAGAAATAAAGTTAGTATCACTGGGAAGAACATGTATCTGAGAATATTCTTGCAAAATAAGCATATAGAAAGAATCATTGTTTTTTTTTTTAAATCTATATAGGATTTAGTCTTTGGAACCTTTTCTTTTCTTTTTTGTAGAAGGCCAGTGTGCACTGAGTCTTTTTTATTTCTGTGGGACATTCTTCTGTGTCTAACGAGTAGAGTGAGAACATCTCTATAGATGTTAGAGAAACATAATGGTATGATATCAATTAGACGCAAGGGCTCTTTACCCATATGAAGCTTGTAAGTAGCCCAGGACTATTGTCCCAACTACTCTGGAGCCTGTGGTAAGAAAATGTTCAAGGATAACTTAAATTTTTAGTAATTACATACAAGCGCCTTGATAACATACAAACAGACAAACCCTCCCCATACATAACCAACTGGAACTGGTTACCTATTATTAATAAAAACTTTTGTGAATTAAGGTCAAGGGTCAGTTTTTCCTCTGATACTATAATTCCACAGATCCCTTCAACATGGTTCCTTTGATTTGTATGTGACTGCATCTTAAAATGCCATGCCAGACACAGAAAGACAATTATCACATGTACTCACTCATAAGCGGTTTTTAAACATAAAGCAAAGAAAACCAGCCTACAAATCACAATCCAAGAGAACTTAGACAACAATGAGAACACTAAGAGAAACATACATAGATCTAATGTACAGGGGAAGTAGAAAAAGACAAGATTTCCTGAGTAAACTGGGAGCATGGGGACTGTGGTGGTGGATTGAAGAGGAGGGGAGAGAAAGGGAGGGGAGCAGAGAAAAATGTAGAGCTCAATAACAATCAATAAAATTTTAGAAAATGGCATGCCCTGTTTCTAAATGAGTCTTAAGGAATATGAGAATTCTCTCAAGATGGGAAAATCAAAATCACTTAAATTAAACCCTTGTGTTAGTCTGGATCAATGTAGGAGATATTTAAAATAACTAAAGGATAAATAGAATGTTGTAATCATACACCAATGTTAACATTGCATATTTTTAGATTTTTATTTCTTTTTTTTTGTTTTTGTTTTTCGAGACAGGGTTTCTCTGTGGCTTTGGAGCCTGTCCTGGAACTAGCTCTGTAGACCAGGCTGGTCTCGAACTCA
>NW_004949096.1:14716265-14726085 GCF_000317375.1 Microtus ochrogaster | reverse complement strand
TCTGTCTCTGTCTCCTTTCATCGCCTGATGAAGGTTAATATCCAGGAGGATGACTATATGTTTTTCTTTGGGTTCACCTTCTTATTTAGCTTCTCAGATATCAGCACATACAGCTTTCTGTGTTTTGTAAAATCATGCTGCATTTCAATAGAGCCGTGTTTATCTGCTTGCACATTACTCATGGCTACTTCTCTACTAACAGCATTAAGGTGGCACCAGGACTTCATTGTCAGCAATTGTAACCGTATTTTTAATTTCGTGTACTTAAGTTTTTGTGTAGGCATGTGCATTAGTGCAGATAGTCACAGCCTAGAAGAGGGGCTTGGAACCTCAGGAACTGGAGTCACAGGTGGTTGTGAGCTATCTGGTAAGGGAATCAGATCTTTTTAGCCTCAAGTAATCTCTCTAACCATATTACTAATTTTCAAATGAGATTTGTATCCAACAGATACAATAGAATGTCCATCTATGACTATGTAGCAAATTTAAAGTTGTCTTAGGTAACAATTTTAAAGTTCTTCATTTTATGATTTGCTAAATAGACATGTGGTCAAACTGCCTTCTAAATTAACTATGCTTATACTCATAGACTAACACTGTTTTCAGCCTGGGTCAGAAAATTTTTATTATGCAGTGTGTGATGGCTAATGCAGAAAGTTATCAGTGGTTAAAGTGCTGAGAATAAGAAGTTCCTGAGTGAATAGAGACATCAATGGAACAACAACCCTTCTAAGACCCAGGAAACATTTCCAAAGAGGAGATAAGATAAAGAATATGTAGAATCCAGGGGCAAACAGGTGTGCCATGAAGCCATTCTTCTCAATACGATGTGACTATTAGAATCATTAACTTATGTCTCTGGCTACCTATGCAAGACTTGCACAGAACAGAAAAAGGAACCCAGATATGGAAGCATTGAGTGTGACTAGTTGGGGTGAAGTAGATCAATCAGCACACGTTAGAGGAGGATGAGAGAGGGTAATGGAGATGAATATGCTTACAAAACACTGTATGAATGTGTGAAAGTAGCAAAACAAAAATTTTAAGCTTCAGGTTTACATCTTTTCCCCCAAAAAAATCCTCCCTTGCCAGAGAAGTAAAACCATTGCTATGACCCAGAGAGGCTTCACATGGGAAACTCTAGGTTCTTGGTTTGTGCAGAGAAGGGTAACATGCTTAGAGACACTGTTTCTTCTCTTTGTTGCCATGCTTATATAGATTATGGCTGTGCTGACCAGCCAGCCACAACTTTATCTGCTGCAAGATATATCTACTGCAACTCACACAGCTGAGTTCTCAGATGTTGAAGACCAGCCTCAACGAAATTGATATGTTCCAGGGTAGGGGCGTGAGGACTAGAATTATTAAACAAAAGGAACAGAGATATGAGAGCAATAAAAGACAGAAACACAGTACAGCATTGGGATGGAAATTCAATAGACACTGAATCAACCTCATTTGTTCTCCATGTGTTTATATACGTCACTCCACATGTTTATATGTCACTCCACATGTTTATATACATCACTCCACGTGTTTATACATATCACTCCACATGTTTATATACGTAACTCCACATGTTTATATGTGTGACTCCACATGTTTATATATGTAACTCCACATGTTTATATGCGTCACTCCACATGTTTATATATGTCACTGCAAAAGGGGAGCAGAGAGGCAACAGGTTTCAGTAACATGATATAAGGAATAGACTTGAATTCTCCAACCTTTGGTCCAGGTGGAGCAGATCCACCTCTATACCCAAAATACTAATTAACCACACCCTAGGTCAGAATCTCTTGTTTGTAGCTGCATATGTTGTCAACATCTTTGAAAGAGCAAAAATAAGCTCAGAGTCACTGACCTCCAGTCAATGTGGAGCAGGTTCACATCCATGGGCCCTCATATTCGTATGCAAAATTGCAGCAATAATAACTAATTCTGTTTATCTTCCATGGAAGACATATTATCAGTCCGTGAATAGGGGTGATAAGAGTGTTTTCACCTTTGCAAGTGAACTTGGAGAGGGTGTGTGACTTGCAAGTGTTCCAGACTTAGTGGAAGAAATTATATTTTTAGTCTATTTTTCTCTTTCCACCTTTCTATAGTTTATATAAGTAAACAATATCATATCAGAATATAAATTTAGGTGGGAGGACAATGAGAAGGACTGGGATCCATAGATATAAAGCATCCTCAGCAGCACATAGGCAAACTCACGTGGAGAATACACACATGCTCCTTATACAGATATGATGAAAATAGAAATGAAAAAATTATGCTGGTTATAGACAATCGATGGAGGAAAATAGATTCCAGATTCTTCAGACCTTGCAAAGATACATATTTGTGAAGATATATTTCCAAGAATGAAGCAAAATATCTGAGGCCCATACAGAGAAGTCCTGTGGATCACTGGCATATGCTGGTGCTTTGGAACAAACTCACCTATACATGATTTGTTTCTACTAATTCAAGCTACATGTGAATGATGTTTTCAAATCACTAATAAATTTGAATTGTATGCTCGCTACACAAGAACCTTCAATTCAATAACATTTTAGGAATAACATTATCTTTCCAATTCTTCTATGCACTCCTACCTTCTCTCCTAGTTTTGCATATCTAATTCAAACTGTGAAATTCAATCATGCACATGGATAAACGATGAGAATTTTCAAATTGAACCTACAGTTTACTTATTTTTAAGCACTTAGCATATAAACATTTAAAAAGGTTTCTTAGTTTGCTTATTTCTGTGTTTTATTTATTTAATTCATATATATATATATATATATATCCCCCATGTCTGCTGCCATCCCAGAATAAATTTGCTTTGATTTTTTTCCTACGTAGGTAAGATCCCAGGTATTAGCCGGGTCTTACAGGAACATGGGCTCTAAGCCTCACAGAGACGTGAGAGGTTGATTCTTGTATTCCTGTTTTCTATTCTGCTCAGTTGTATCTCATACCACATAATGCAAACATGGTTAAGAGTAATGAATTTTGTTTCTAAAACACAACTTTGCCCATATTTATGAGTTCTACAGAAATTGTCTCCCATCAAAATTATTATACAAGGTTTGGCTTAAACAATATAAATTTATGAAGTTATAGTTCTAGCTTTCAAAGCATTAACATAACTTTTGTATGACTAAAATCAATGTTATGATGCATAACACTGCATAGACTTTATTTATTTGGTCTTCTAACATGTAGTCAGCCAGCTTTTCTTGACTAACATCCATTTCCAACTTCTTATAAATGATAAGACAAAGGGAAATTCTCACATGTGTTATACTTCTGTCTTATCTTCTGCCTTAACTCTTACGCTTTGTATATTTCCAACTTTTAAAATTCTTCATTTGGTCAATACAATCCCTATTGCAAAGTCAATTGAATCCAAACCTTTATTCTTATCCATCACTTTGATTTATCCTTGTAATGTAAAGACGTATTTACAAGGTCAGGGATTACAATGAAGAAGAAACTATTCTGTCTTTCATAATATTACATTATTTGTTATATGCCTTGTCTCTGAGCACAATACCTCTGGTACCCACCTTTACCACAGATAGTGTAGGAACAAATGGTATTTGTCCCTGTTAATGCTTTGGAGTCCAGCGATGTGCCCTGTAACCACTAGGTTTCTATGTACTTTATGTAGAAATGATTGTTTTTTGAAGATGACTGCTTGAAGATCCATTAACCGACTATAGCTATCATTCACATAGAAAAAATAATTGCCTATTAGATATTTTATTTTTTGTTTATTACTCTTCTTACTTATCCCCAAGATTAATTATTAATTATTAATGATAAATCTATATATTGCCACTGCTCTGCTACCTCTTTATGGCTCTTCCCCATGTTTACTGGTTTCCATTTTTTTACCCAAGTAGTTGTATTTTGCTTTCATGATTTCATTAGATTCAGACTTGTTTCTTGCACTTCTGACTCAGCTCTTAGAGTACGTGCTTTCTTGGTCCGAAGGCCATTAGGGTACTCTACTAATACTGCTTTTCCTCTCATTCTCTCTACCCCTTGATTGAGCAGTGAGTACACTTTATCAGATCAACAGGTGTGTATGTCACATAAGCTGATAACCCCTTCCAGAAGCCGGCTTGTAAGATGCAGTCCTGGTGTAGCACTATCTCCTACTTCATGCAGCAAGCTTCTGCTCTTCCAGGAGAGCAGGTGATTGATCCCAGACCATGTTATTTGCTTATGCTTATCATCTAAAGGGCCTGGTAATTGGTTTTATTGGCTTTTCCTCTGTGCTGCATGGAGTGTAAACCCCAAAAGTGTTTGTCTGCTTCCAGTACAAATCACTTTCAATTTTTTGTTGCCTGATAAGCTTGTGAGAAAGAAACATTTCAAGTGTATAATCCGGGGGCCCCATCATTAAGGAAGATTCCATTTTCTTATCTAGTCCTATATGCTTCTAAGCAATTTGTGCTGCAATCAACAGCTTATGATCCTCTGGAGAAAAAATTAACCGTGCAGACTCATTTCTCAATTGTTTGTCTCTTTGCAAACACTGCATTTCGTTTGCAGGGTAAACTTCTTGCTTGTTTGGGAAGCACATGCTTTCTAAAAAAAGAGCTCTGATTTCTGAATTCTCAGTTAATTTCTTATATTCAAATATATTTTTTAAATTCCTTAATATTTAAGTTTAAAAATTTTATGCATACATAGAATGTACCTTGATTCTTAATGAGAACCTATTTTTAAAAATGTATGTGATTTACACTGCATATTTTATTTTTCAAGCATTAACAATGTTAATAGGTTCACTGTTCTATTTTGACCCATGAGGTGAGTAAGGACCCACAGTTCTGAAAGGGCTACCATGATGGAGTGCAACTCTTAATTAAAGAGTCTTAGTAAAACCCCAACATGAAACTAGAAGTGATTTAAGATATTCAAGACATGTAAATGCACAATTGTGACACTGAATCTCCATGAAGCATGATTCGTGTTTACTAAACAGAAAACTAACTACTTTGTAGGGATTACTAAGTCATTGCTCAAGAAAGTCAGAGTCTTCTGCAATTCAGCATTTCTCTACATTCTAGTTGTTTGTGAATTATTTTACTTACTACAAATACAACCTTAACATTTATAAAATAATTTAAAACTTTTCTGGACTGTAGAAGAGAGAAGGGTCTGTTGGCATAATGTCATGTTTTCAGCATAACTAGATTCTTTCTCTTCTACTTTATCAAAGTCTGAGCTGTCCTCAGCTTTAGTTCTCTGATGTTTTGTAGGTAAAGATTTTGAAGGATCTGGAATACTGATTAGTAAATTTATTCTTAGTCTACATCTTACTAGCTTCAGAGCATTAGACACCTTCCGTCAAAAGCCTCTATTGCTTTGAAACATGAGAAAGAAAAGAGCCACTATGAGCTGTAAGTTCCCTCTCGGAAATTAACCTTTGGATGCCATAAGCAAAGAGTAGGATTCCCGGAAAAGCCTTATGGAGATACACTGAACCCTTCTGTGAACTTCTGAACTAAATGTGGTAAAGGTCACCCGGCTGCACTGGAGGTAGGATACCACGTGAAGAGGAGATGGAGAGGGATTCTTCTCTTCAGCTCTTAGCTGGGCAAGATCCCCTCAACCTTGGTACTCTGTGAACCATCCTTTGTAGCACTTGCTCAAGTTATCAATGGTCGTAAGTGCTAAAGCCCAAACCAACCAGACTAGAAGAAATATGGGCTACATAACTTAACCTAATACACATTCCTATTCCTTCTCTTCAAAGCCCAGCTACAAAGTATTATAATTCAAAGAGATTGGCTATTCCTGCTATATGGTTCAGTAAGTTTAAAGGAGACTCTGTGATGATAAGCTTTTGTATGATGGGAAATCAGCAAAGAGAATGAGACAGGAGTTCTGAGGCAACATTGCTTGCCTCACAGGAAGAACACAAACTGCTAGATACTGCTTGGACATTTGGCTCCTGTTTGCACTTAATAACAGATAGATTTCTCTTGGACATATCTGATGGGAAAGGAGCTCTCATCCAAATAAACAGATGGCTGGGAAATACAACTGTTAAAATGGAAAGGAAACATTGAACAACAATATTTATAGCATAAATCAGAAAAAAGCAATTCAATATTTAAACATAAAAATATTTGTAGTGGCATAATGGGTGATGTTGATGAGAAAAGTAAGACAATTAGAAAATTGGTCATAAAAACTGAGCAGTTGTCACAGCCAACAGGACTCAAAGGAGTCGTGGTGTTTCAATGTAATGTGAGATATTGGACTGGATTCTCAGACAGAAAAAAAGAAGTCGGTGAAATCTAAGAGTATCAACAAACTACAGTTTCTATATAACAATAGTATATTAGGATTCTTTAGAACAATGCTTCTCAACTTGTGGGTAACCACAACCCATTGGGGATGTATTTCAGAAATTCTTTATATCAGTTATTTATATTACAATTTGTAACATTAACAAAATTACAATAATGTTATGGTTGGGGATCACCAGAGCAGGAGGAACAGTATTAAAGGGTTGTAGCATCAGTAAGTTTGGGAGCCAAAGTCTTGGGGTTTTCTCAGAGCATAATTGAGCTGTGGTAGTTTGGAGAGACTTAGCAGTAGATCAGTGAACAACAAAACCTTATTTTTTTTAAGCTTAAATGTTGGTCAGTGAGAATTGACTTCCAAACTAGAAAATCAGAGAATGATTGGCAGAGGGTCAGGAACATAATCGCAAGGAGGTTGAAAAACATTAAACTTCAATGTCGGGAAGAAAGAAAAACAGATTGGTACAAAGTTATGAGAAAAATTTAAATTTTAAAGAGAGATTTCTTCCAAATTACTGTGAAACACAAAACCAGTTACAAGAAGCTCAAATGGTTATGAAAAAGACAAATACACTCTTTCTCAAAATAGGGAACCAGAAACATCACATCCAAAGATGAGAAGCACTAAGATAAAGAATAGAGTCATAATAAAATAAACAAGAACAAAAAATAAATGAACAAATAAAAGCATCTTGCCAATAAAGGAGCAGACATAGTTAACATCACCCTTTCTGTAGAAGTCATAGTGCAAAAATAGTAGAATGAAATATTTAAAAGTAATTATGAGGTGGGGAAATAATAGCAATTTGAACTTCCATGCCTTGTAAGATTATCCTTCAAATGTGATAAAAGCAAAGTGAAGTTATTAAATTATTTGACTCAATACACACAAAAATGTAGTAACCAAAATACTGTAGCATAGAAGAATATGAATAGATCAATAGAACAGAATAAGAATTCCAGAAGTTAGCATACACATCTGCAAGCAGCTGATATTAAAACATGGGCATAATGAATAGACCAGAGTCTTTTCAAATCATGGTGCTGAGGAATTTGAATATTGATAGACAGAAGAACGAAAGATACCTTTGTTTCTTACTAATAAAAAACTAAACTCAAATGGGTTAAAGATTTAAATATAAAATCTGAGACTATGCAGATACTATATAAAGGAAACACTTTAAGTGACTGGAGGAGAGATTTTGAACAAAAGATTAAAAAGCACAAGCAAACAAAGAACACAGGTAAAGCAAATATGAAACTATAATGCTTCTATACAAGAAAGTGAACACTCTTCAAAGTAAAGTGACAACCTGTGATTGGGAGATATCATTTGGAAACCTATCATATGACTAGGAAAGAGTCAGTCAATGTATTAAATCTCTGCTACACTGCAGCAAGTCTTGTATGCTGTCTCTTTCACAGAGGTTGACTACTAGCAAGGATAATGAGTTATATTTAAAAAAACCTGAAGATAGAATTTTTAAATATTTTAAGTGTAAAGAAGTGATGGAGAAAATGCAACAGCCAATAGCCCTTAAGTTACCCGTCCACTTGGGCATAGCCTCTTATACTATTTATGCCTATATAAAGCATGTGTCCTGAATCCTTTCTGGCTGTGGGATTCAGTTGCTCTTCTCCATTTCAGCAGAGGATTCTGATTTGTGAGTTTACCCCTAAATAAATAACCATCCATTATATTAAATTCTGAGCTAGTGTGGATTTCTTTCAAGCATCTTTTTTCAAAGAAGTACGTAGAAAAATTTGTATCCTCTCTTTGATTTAGAAATTATATGATGTGTACATGTCATAAGGCAATAAGCTACCCCATAATAATACATCCTTTATATTTTAAATAACATATACATAAAACTAATTTAATTTTTTATAAAAGTGAAGAATAAATAAAAGATTTACCTAACAAATAATGAAATATAAAGGAAAGTTTGCCAATAAATTTGTGTCATGAGAATTATGAAAAGAAGCTTTTTTGGAGAAAGATATTTTGTTAAAAACAAAAATCAAGAACTTCCTTATGCATTCATTGACAAGACAGTATGTTATAGAGAACATAAGAGAAAGCAGAAGTGAATGTAGAATAAAAGCTTCGACTTTCTTATTTTAGATGGTCTAAAAATAACGTTATTAAAAAATCAATACCAAAAGTTTTAAGTAAGATATAGGTATGTGTTATAAGCAGATATCTGCTTATAATATTATAATTCGTAATATTAATTATAACATTATAATTAGTAATATTAACAAGTACAGTGATAGAAGGGAAAGGGGGGATGAATTATAATTAATATGTTATTAAACTATTTAAATACTATCTGAAGCATCAAGTTATTATTGAAAGAACTTAACCATACATAAGCTTTTTAGATTGATGAGGTCCCACCTCTCAATTGTTGACCTCATTTTTCTGAAAAAATGGAGTCCTCTGGAAAGACCTTCATATACCTATATTTTGTGGTATTATCTATGCTTTTTTCTACAAGTTTCAGACTATGAACTGTGATCTTTGATTCGTTTTCAGCTACTTTCTGTGAAAGGCTACAGATATGGGTCTAATATCATCCTTCTGCATGTAGACATCTACTTTTCTCAACATGTTGATACTTGTTTTTTCCAGTATATGATTTTGCCATCTTTGTCAATTGGTCCGTGTACTTATAGTTCTGTCTTCTATTTCATTCCATTGATCTACAAGCCTGTTTTAGAATGAATATCATTATGCTATTATTACTATAGTTCTATCATATATCTTGAAATCTGAAATTCTTTTTGTTCAGGATTGGTTTGACTATCTGAGGACCTTTTGCTGTTATGTATGAATTTGAGGAATTTTTTTATTTCCATAAAGAATTTTGTGGCAATTTTGATTGGGATTGCAGTAAATCTTCAAATTACTTTTTTGTAGGGTGGTAATTTTCTCCTTATTAATTCTATAATTCCTAAAACATGGACTATCTTTCCTTTTTCTAATGTTTTCATCAATCTCTTTAAGTTTGTATAGAAGAAGTCTTTCAACTCTTTGGTTATATTAATTACAAAATGTGTGTGTGGTTTGTGTTTTTTTGTGGATGGGAGTGTATTTATGAGCTCATTCACAGCATGTATGCTATTGGCATATGCAAAATCTATTAATATTTATAAGTTCATTTTATATGCTTTTGTAACACTGAAACAATTGATAATTTCTATAAGTTTTCTAGTACAATTTTTGAGATTTTTTATGTATAACATATCATACAAATATTGAAAATGTGACTTCTAATTTTGGCATATTTTTTAAATTCCAAAGTAATAACTAAGAAAAAATATAAAGTAAAGTAATATATACTAAGAAAGGAGATAAAACTTCTTTTTAAAGTCAGAATATAGTCAGAGGGAAAAGGAAGAATGTAAGGGTGGTTTAGCAACAGTAACAAATATTATATACATTAAAACAACTTTCCAAGAATCACTTCAAGCCGGGCGGTGGTGGCGCA
>NW_004949096.1:14705799-14716165 GCF_000317375.1 Microtus ochrogaster | reverse complement strand
TGGCTTTGGAGCCTGTCCTGGAACTAGCTCTGTAGACCAGGCTGGTCTCGAACTCACAGAGATCCGCCTGCCTCTGCCCCCCGAGTGCTGGGATTAAAGGCGTGCACCACCACCGCCCAGCTTTAGATTTTTATTATAAATATTTTACCTGGCAAGAATTTTTATTCTAAGGACAGCTCCTAGCACCATGGTAACACAGATTATAAACTAAAATAAGATGCTCTGGGATGAGTGAAGAAAACAAAGACCACTCAGTCCGACCCTCTTCATATCTTCGTAGTGTGTGGCAAAGGGGAGAAAGGGAGTGGAGTATGGCTTCAGTCACCCATAAGCTTAGCTGAAGAGATGCTGAAACTATCCTACACAATTCGTGTGGACAAACAGAGCATTTAAAACCCACACCCCTGGAAAAGAGTCCAATGGCATTATTCCCTTCTCTTTTACTTCTTCACTTATTTCACTTGTGACTTTTGGCATTGCACTGTAACATTATTATATCTCTTCATCTTTAATGTGGAAAGCTATTCTAATAGTACCAATTGTCCTTAATCATTTCTCAAGGTAAATATATGTCAAAACGTTATTTGGTATTGCTTAAATATATGCTGTTAATGTTTGTCAAGGCATAGCTAGTGTGCCCCCCCATTTAGTGTTGGACCAATCATACTCACTCTCATAAAGCAGCATGCATTCCACTTCTTATGATGACTGTTATCCAGTAGAATGACACCAAGGTAAGGAAAGTCAGTGTGGATCTGGAGACACTGGGATTCCTCGGCATTATGAGTAAGGATTAAAAAAAAGATGGTACAGTCACTCTAGAAAAGACAATGCAAATTGTCTTAAACATTTAGAGGAGAACATGATCTTGGATTCTGACTTTTTGATACACATCCACCAGATTTGAAGTTAGGGTCTTCATAGTATGGCTGCTGAAGTATGGCTGGAAACTTGAAAGTTCTTCAACCATAAACAGACAAATAAAACAAGGTGTGTGCATACAATGGAATACTCTTCAGCCTCATAAAGAGGAAAGGGGACATATAACTATTTGGGACAGTATGAATGAACTTGGAAAATAGTGTACTAAGTGACATAAATCAGGTTAAGAAGACACATGGGAATAATTCCACTTTTATAAGACTTTCCCTCACTCTCCTAGAAGCCAAAGATGGAATGGTAGTTGCAAATATGTTTTATGTGAAAGGTACTATAGTTGGAATTTTCCTTGGACCACAAACCAGGTCACAAATAAAGATAGTGTGACATAATGTTAATTATGAATTAATTAGCTTGGCTTGTCCCACTAGCTCTTTTAACTTAATTTAACTTGCTTCTATTCATCTCTGTTTTGCCTCAGGGATTTTTACCTTTCTTTTTCTCTGTATGTCCTTCTTTCCAGCTTCCTCCATGTCTGTCTGCATGGTGTCTCCCTGATATCTCTCTTTCTTCCCTGTGCCTAAATTCCTTTTCCTCCTGATTCTCCCTGCCTGGAAATCCCAGATATACTTTCTTCCTCATTATTGACTATTTTATTTCTTATTAGACCAACCAGGTTATCTTAGGCAGGCAAGATAAAATAGCAACATATCTTTACATAATTAAACAAAGATGGTACATCTTTACATAGTGAAGCAAATACTCTACAACATAAACAAATGCAACTTATCTTTACATAGTTAAATATCCCACAGCAGGGTTCTTCTCACAAACTTCTTTTAAAAGACATGAAAACACATAAAAAACTTTTAAAGGTGAAAACTTTGTTGTATACTGATTATATTTTACTAAGTTTATTTTTAAAGAATCAGGGTTTTTTTTTTTAGTATTGTAAACACTCTGCACTTCCTCTGAGAAATATACTGTCTCTAGTGAAAACAAGATTATTTCATAAGTGTGTACAAACCAGTTACTGCCCAGCATTTGAGTACAAGAGAGAGAAATGATAGATAGATAGATAGATAGATAGATAGATAGATAGATAGATAGATAGATAGATAGATAGATAGACAGATAGATGATAGATAGATGATAGATAGATAGATAGATAGATAGATAGATAGATAGATAGATAGATAGACAGACAGATAGATATAAAGACATTTCATTTCTTATTTCTCACTGGAGACAACAGAAGGTCAGTCTAAATCATTTGTCTCAATACTCTCTATGGATATATAAGCAATATTAATTTGATTGCTAGTTTTTCAGTTTTTCAAATGAGCATCTATTAGCATCCTCAGTTCTGGGAGAAGTCGCTTTTGGAAGCATGTGTGCACTGCTCATATGCACACACCATGCACTGAGGACAGATAAAAGAGTCCGAATTCTTAAGTTCATTCAGCTGCACAGCAGGGATGGCCCTGCCTTAGCTTGAAACATCTGTAGAGCAGTTAATGGACATTATCCTCTTTGTGGCTACCCAGGAGGGTAGAGGAAGCTTCCATTTATTATGCTTTATTCTTGGCTTTTCTGAGTGTATCTATAAATGTTAAATGAAGACTATTCTGGAAAGAAAACAAAGTGCTCCTGGGTTGCACACGGAAATGGATGGTCACATTTTTCTCTGGCCCAACAATGGTTTAATCATCTTCCCCGTATAAGATGTAATTGAGTACACAAAACCAGCTTTCAAAGGTGTCTGCCAAACACCACTATGTAGGGAAAAGATGAAGGCAAACGTTCCCCCTTTCTTCTCTCTGTCTTTGTCCCCCTGCCCTCCCATTTTTCATTTCTTCTTCTTTTGCTTTTAGGAAAATAGGACAAAAAGATTGAGGCCAGCCTTGTTCAGTATTTCCAACCCTTCCACTGCATGACATTTTCCAACTTTTTAAACTCACCCTTTCTCCTCAAGAAGGTACGTATGCCACCGTACAGCTTTCTGTTCATTATTGTGAATGTCCCATCTCAAGAGGTTATGGTTTTGACATGGTATCTCACTCAAAAGCTTAGTGTTCATATTTTGGCCTCCAGGTGGGGCATTTTTGGGAGTATCAAGAAGGAAATTAGCTAGAAGTAGCTCACGTGGCATGGGTCCTTAAGGGTGTCCTGTTCTTGGATATTTTGTCTCTCTTCTCTCCTTTCCGTCATGAATATTCTTTTGCTCCACAACCTCCTGTCACCAGGATGGTCTGTTTAATTGCATTGAGTCAGATAAGCATGGTTAATTGTTCTGAAACTGTGCCCATGTAATTCTTCCTTCTTTTAAGTTGGTTTTCCTGGGATTTTCTTATTTTCATAATAGTAACATAAAATGTTCACCCCATCACATGCCAAGGATTCCTCATTTCACTATCGCAAGAACCTTTTTCCCACTGTACTTGATGGCAAACATGTAATATTGAAGTACTGTGAAGCTAGACAAAAGGATCATGAGTTAAAGACCAGCCAAGTATACACACTGAACTTGAGGCCAGACTGGACTGAATAATAAGAACTTGTCTTTTAAAATCTATAAAGAAAAAGAGACCTTTCCTAGGTCTACTCTCTTTGGGTTTGCTGTGTGTGTGTGACATGTACACTGGGCTCCAGGCATGACCAGAAGATTGCTGTTCATTGGATGTGTAGAGGGAGCTTTGATATGTAGGCATCTTAAACAGTGGGTTGGAGTCAGACATGGGGAGCAAAGGAGTGTGAGGCTGCATAAGAACATTGGACTAAGTTCCAATATTCTATCTGATTGTAAATATATTTGGTATTGTTTATGTAATTTAATTCACTGAAAGTTGATGGCTTAATCCACGTACATACAGTCCTTTTGTGTAATTGCCCTTGGCCTATAGTATTAGAAGCAAATTCCATCTTCAAGATAGATTGTCCTTGCTCCATTCACTCACCTCTGCTTTTTTTGTTTTACTAGTTATGGATTTTACTTGACCCATGTGCTACAGAGTCATCACTAAGAAGATGAGACATTTCTATTACCAGAGGGTCCTCTAAAAGTGGTTCATTGTGATAAGCTCACCTCTGTCTTTTGATAGAATTCAAACACTGTATCTTATACATGGCAGGTATTTAATTTTTAATTAATGGCAAAAAATGTCTCTCATACCTAGATTTTTCTTTTCCTCAAATGTGCCAGGTACTTGATAATTACTCCTGTCAGTTTGATTATAGCAGGCACATCAAGTTTAACATAATAAAGAGACCTGGGATCTTATGGGAAATAACTTAATATGAGACTCCAGGTGAGAGTTTCAGGCTGAGGTTGTCTGTTTTCTCTAGGGACATTTTCACTTCGACACTTCTCTGGGGAGATTGATTTCCTCAGCCCAATAAGTTTCTGCACCATGCTTTGTGGTTCAGTCTTGGCCTCTTCTGTGGTTGTCTGGAACACTGGCCAGTCAGTGAGACTGAAAAGGTAGAACATGCCTTTGTAGAGGTGCACTATGAGACACAGATTTTGGAAACTCTCTAAGCAAGTTCAAAAATGTACCACTCACTGTCCAGAAAGGCATAGAACTTTAGCCATGGGCTTTTGCATCTTGCCACAAGTTAAATCTCTCCTTGTTCAGGAAAGTATCCCCTCTGCTCTGATGATCCTTCAGTGGGTGGAAGCCACCTAACATTGTCTAAATAATCACCATTATTTTAAATGGACTGATTATGGACATTAGTCTCATCTATACAAAATACCAAAGTAGAAACAGCTTTATGTTTTAGGGTTTCTATTGCTGTGAAGAGACATCATGACAGCAGCAATTCTTATATATAACATTTAATTGAGGTGGCTTGCTTACAGCTCAGAGGTTTGGTTCAATATCATCATGGTGGGAAGAAATTCAGCAGGCAGGAAAATATGGTGCTGGAGAAGATGAGAGTTCTTACATCTTGACTCCCAGGGAATAGGAAGTGGAGTATCTCACTGGGCGTAGCTTGAGCATATATGAGTACTCAAATTCCACCTCCACAGTGGCACACTTCCTCCAAAAAGACTACATCTACTCAAACAAGGTCACACCTCCTAATAGTGCTAATTCCTTTGGGGGACATTTTTTTCCCAAACCACTACACCTTACCAAGTTTAAATGAAAGGAAGGATGTCACTGCTACTGGCCCTCATACAGCTAGACACCCTGCTTTGCTTTTTCTTCATTAGATGGCACAATTCTTTTAATTAAAATAAGATAATAAAGACCAAATTAGTTATTGACAATGAGCAGGAACAAAGAGAGGAATGGGGAGTGAAGATATAACCCTTCTGCAGATTTAAGTAGCTTTAAGCGATGAAGAAAAGCATCTAGTACAGGAAAATCTTGTAAACTATCTTTCATAGTACACTTCCTTAATACGGCTGATGCCCACAGCAGCCATCCTGTATGCCACACTTTCAGTTCTGACTTGGCTAACCTGAAAGTGAAATTCATATGGATGAAGTAGATATTTACTATACTCCATGAAAACATGATTAGAAGTTTACTTTTTTGTATTTTTAGCTCTACTATAAATAGATACAGAGCAGTTAAATGTAACATGGCCATCACATTCATCAGTTGTTTTCAAATGTAATCGTGATTATAATTACTTAAGCCATATATTATCGACCAACAGTCTTTAATCCCAGAACTCAGGAAGCAGATACAGGTGTATCTCTGAATTCAAGAGCAGGTTAGGGTACAAAACAATTTACAGGATAGACAGGGTTATACAGGGAACACCTGTTTCCAAAAATCCAAAAATAAATAAAATTGTCTGAGTGGATCTCCCAGTATTTTCTATCCACATAGAATTAATGTCTCTTAATTTTGGCAAGTTTTGTCTTTCAGAATTGTACTCATGTTCAAGATAAATACCAAGTAAGCTTCATAATTCTGAACATATATAAGTTTGACGCAGATTATAAAATCTTATTCACTAATGTTAGCTTTTTTCCTGGTAAGTATCCAATTAAGTTTTGACCTATAGCAACATCTTGCAGATCACTCTGAAAACAAACAGTTGTCATGGACTGTCGCCTAACTAAATGTTCATCAATGATTGTTTCCTTCTGCCCAAGAAAAGTGATTTTTTTTCACAGTGACATTAAGAGTGGTATAAATGAGTTCTAAATGGCATTTCATTCTCTATATTTCATCTGACAATTTCTGTATATGAGTTATGTATGCCTGGTTGCCTTTGATGTTGCAGACAGTGTGTCTTAATAATAAGATCCTTGGTTCTAATTTTAAGAGAAAGGGGGCATAGGTGCCAAGAAGCTTCTAAATGAATTTAAAAATGCAAAAAAATAATATCCAAATGTGGAATCACTGTCTTCATTTTATGGATTTATTTGCAAGGACTCACTGTTTTAGACATGACATTGTGTTAAGCAATGCAATGTTGTAGTTCTGCTTTTCCCTCTGGCCACACACAGAGCTGCTGAAGATGGAACTATATTTTACATATGGACTAGAAAACTGCAATATTGACAAGAGAGCAGTGCTTCCTGTCTGATAGAAGACTTGATCACAGGTGGCAAAGAGGGGAATTATGTTTGAGGCTATATGAAGGACACGGTGTATGGTCAGTCCAACAAAGCACAGAACCACAATACCAAAGGAGGGGGAGCAGAGGCAAAAGCATGGGAAGTGGAGCCTAGGAAAGCACACTGTGTATATGCCCGAGATGATGCTTCTAAAACAATATGGCTGATCTTGGATTTTTAAAGATATTTTCTGCTAGAATAAAAGTTATTTTCCCCAATACTATAAAAGTGTATTTTGTGAACAAATTTACCAATCACTGCTAATGAGCACTCCCTAAATATGACCACAGATATTTCTGTTAGGACTAACATGTGTTCTAAAGAACAAACGGAGATACATGTAGAAAATAAAATAAAATATTTAGATTCTTTAAGGCATAGGCCATTGTCAGAAAGAACAAGCATTTTTGTTGATGCTTTGTTTTAAAAAGGCAATTTCTTTATGACACACACTGTATGAGTCTCATAGCACCTTCCAAGAACTGGGCTGAGACAATGCTCTTTCTACTTTTGACTACTTCTTCCCAGTTTCTCTCTTCTGTATGAATTCTGATCTTAACAGTGTAGTATTGTATCATAATCTAACATTATCAGGAAAAAAATACCACCACAGAAATTAACCTGGTGGAATCTTTTATTAATTAATTAATTAATTTATTAAAGATTTCTGCCTCCTCCTCGCCTCCCATTTCCCTCCCCCTCCCTCAATCAACTCCCCCTCCCTACATCAGCCCAAAGAGCAGTAAGGGTTCCCTGTCCTGTGGGAAGTCCAAGGACCTCCCACCTCCTTCCAGGTCTAGTAAGGTGAGCATCCAAACTGCCTAGGCTCCCCCAAAGCCAGTATGTGCAGTAGGATCAAAAACCCATTGCCATTGTTCTTGAACACAGTGGACAATGAGGACTACTGAGAACTCAAGTCCGGTTTTATCTCAGGCTTTTTCAGACCCAGTCCAGCTGGCCTTGGTGAGTTCCCGATAGAACATCCCCATGTTCTCAGTGTGTGGGTGCACCCCTCGCGGTCCTGAGTTCCTTGCTGGTGCTCTCTGTCCTTCTGTTCCTGATTTGGACCTTGGGTTTTCAGTCCCATGCTCCAATGTGGGACTCTGTCTCTGTCTCCTTTCATCGCCTGATGAAGTTTAATATCCAGGAGGATGACTATATGTTTTTCTTTGGGTTCACCTTCTTATTTAGCTTCTCAGATATCAGCACATACAGCTTTCTGTGTTTTGTAAAATCATGCTGCATTTCAATAGAGCCGTGTTTATCTGCTTGCACATTACTCATGGCTACTTCTCTACTAACAGCATTAAGGTGGCACCAGGACTTCATTGTCAGCAATTGTAACCGTATTTTTAATTTCGTGTACTTAAGTTTTTGTGTAGGCATGTGCATTAGTGCAGATAGTCACAGCCTAGAAGAGGGGCTTGGAACCTCAGGAACTGGAGTCACAGGTGGTTGTGAGCTATCTGGTAAGGGAATCAGATCTTTTTAGCCTCAAGTAATCTCTCTAACCATATTACTAATTTTCAAATGAGATTTGTATCCAACAGATACAATAGAATGTCCATCTATGACTATGTAGCAAATTTAAAGTTGTCTTAGGTAACAATTTTAAAGTTCTTCATTTTATGATTTGCTAAATAGACATGTGGTCAAACTGCCTTCTAAATTAACTATGCTTATACTCATAGACTAACACTGTTTTCAGCCTGGGTCAGAAAATTTTTATTATGCAGTGTGTGATGGCTAATGCAGAAAGTTATCAGTGGTTAAAGTGCTGAGAATAAGAAGTTCCTGAGTGAATAGAGACATCAATGGAACAACAACCCTTCTAAGACCCAGGAAACATTTCCAAAGAGGAGATAAGATAAAGAATATGTAGAATCCAGGGGCAAACAGGTGTGCCATGAAGCCATTCTTCTCAATACGATGTGACTATTAGAATCATTAACTTATGTCTCTGGCTACCTATGCAAGACTTGCACAGAACAGAAAAAGGAACCCAGATATGGAAGCATTGAGTGTGACTAGTTGGGGTGAAGTAGATCAATCAGCACACGTTAGAGGAGGATGAGAGAGGGTAATGGAGATGAATATGCTTACAAAACACTGTATGAATGTGTGAAAGTAGCAAAACAAAAATTTTAAGCTTCAGGTTTACATCTTTTCCCCCAAAAAAATCCTCCCTTGCCAGAGAAGTAAAACCATTGCTATGACCCAGAGAGGCTTCACATGGGAAACTCTAGGTTCTTGGTTTGTGCAGAGAAGGGTAACATGCTTAGAGACACTGTTTCTTCTCTTTGTTGCCATGCTTATATAGATTATGGCTGTGCTGACCAGCCAGCCACAACTTTATCTGCTGCAAGATATATCTACTGCAACTCACACAGCTGAGTTCTCAGATGTTGAAGACCAGCCTCAACGAAATTGATATGTTCCAGGGTAGGGGCGTGAGGACTAGAATTATTAAACAAAAGGAACAGAGATATGAGAGCAATAAAAGACAGAAACACAGTACAGCATTGGGATGGAAATTCAATAGACACTGAATCAACCTCATTTGTTCTCCATGTGTTTATATACGTCACTCCACATGTTTATATGTCACTCCACATGTTTATATACATCACTCCACGTGTTTATACATATCACTCCACATGTTTATATACGTAACTCCACATGTTTATATGTGTGACTCCACATGTTTATATATGTAACTCCACATGTTTATATGCGTCACTCCACATGTTTATATATGTCACTGCAAAAGGGGAGCAGAGAGGCAACAGGTTTCAGTAACATGATATAAGGAATAGACTTGAATTCTCCAACCTTTGGTCCAGGTGGAGCAGATCCACCTCTATACCCAAAATACTAATTAACCACACCCTAGGTCAGAATCTCTTGTTTGTAGCTGCATATGTTGTCAACATCTTTGAAAGAGCAAAAATAAGCTCAGAGTCACTGACCTCCAGTCAATGTGGAGCAGGTTCACATCCATGGGCCCTCATATTCGTATGCAAAATTGCAGCAATAATAACTAATTCTGTTTATCTTCCATGGAAGACATATTATCAGTCCGTGAATAGGGGTGATAAGAGTGTTTTCACCTTTGCAAGTGAACTTGGAGAGGGTGTGTGACTTGCAAGTGTTCCAGACTTAGTGGAAGAAATTATATTTTTAGTCTATTTTTCTCTTTCCACCTTTCTATAGTTTATATAAGTAAACAATATCATATCAGAATATAAATTTAGGTGGGAGGACAATGAGAAGGACTGGGATCCATAGATATAAAGCATCCTCAGCAGCACATAGGCAAACTCACGTGGAGAATACACACATGCTCCTTATACAGATATGATGAAAATAGAAATGAAAAAATTATGCTGGTTATAGACAATCGATGGAGGAAAATAGATTCCAGATTCTTCAGACCTTGCAAAGATACATATTTGTGAAGATATATTTCCAAGAATGAAGCAAAATATCTGAGGCCCATACAGAGAAGTCCTGTGGATCACTGGCATATGCTGGTGCTTTGGAACAAACTCACCTATACATGATTTGTTTCTACTAATTCAAGCTACATGTGAATGATGTTTTCAAATCACTAATAAATTTGAATTGTATGCTCGCTACACAAGAACCTTCAATTCAATAACATTTTAGGAATAACATTATCTTTCCAATTCTTCTATGCACTCCTACCTTCTCTCCTAGTTTTGCATATCTAATTCAAACTGTGAAATTCAATCATGCACATGGATAAACGATGAGAATTTTCAAATTGAACCTACAGTTTACTTATTTTTAAGCACTTAGCATATAAACATTTAAAAAGGTTTCTTAGTTTGCTTATTTCTGTGTTTTATTTATTTAATTCATATATATATATATATATAT
>NW_004949096.1:14691605-14696859 GCF_000317375.1 Microtus ochrogaster | reverse complement strand
AAAAAAAAAAAAAAAAAAAGAATCACTTCAGATGAAAATGATCTAAATGCATGATTAAATGAGAAATGTTTTGAAGACTGATTAAGTAAGTATATTTTGTCATCAAAAGCCTCATTTTACATATAAAGACAGTTTCTATTGAAACAAACATACAATTCTAACATAAATTAAAATAATTGAAGAGGAAAAATATTTCTTTCAGACAAAGACAACACCATAAAGAAAATATAGTCAAGAATGAAGCAACGTGTTGACTACTATGTAGAGGTGGAAGAGAAAAGAGCCTTGGAGAATATAGCATCCTTCAGTGTTTTTACACATGAAATAATGTCGCATACAAGAAATGGAAACTGTATAAACTGTAAGGTGAAATTAATGAATCTAGGATAGATTGAAAATGCAGTCCACCTTAATAGAATTAAACAGAATTAGCCGCCAGAAAATTATTAAGGACATAAGTGAATTGAACATCATCATCAATCAAATTCATATAATTGACATCTACATACCCCTTCATTCAATATTAGCACAATACACTTACTTAAGCTCATATTGGTCATTTGTTAAAAGAAGCCCCATTCCTAGCTAAAGAAAAATAACATCTTAACATATTTAAAACACAGACAAAAATCACAAAACATCTTCTGAGAAGCTACAAATCATTAACATAAATAGAATTAAAAAATCTCAAATAATTGAACATCATGCCAAATACTTTAAATAACATTCTTGTCATAGAAAAAATATGTTCCAAAATTTTGAAGATATATATTTTAATTTAAATTTAAAACTTACATATAATTCAATCAGATGAAATAATAGAAGGGACTTTTAGCAATACTTTGTATTTTAGAAAAAAAGAAAAATCTACTATCAATTAGGAAAGAAGAAGGAATAGAATGAGGCAAATCCAAAGTGAATAGAAGAAAGGAAACTAGTGGTCATGAGTATAGCAGGATCAATGACTTTGAAATGGAAAATCAAAGCTACTTCTTTAAGAAGATAAAATTAAACAATAAGACTAGAGTTAGAAAAACAAGGACCAATATCAAACATGGAAAGAAGAAATGATGTCAGAAATCATCAGTTCTAAAAGAAAAATAAAGACAGATAGGTAGACATTGTGGTACTTGGAATAAAAATGTCAGTCATAGGCTCATATATTTGATACTTAACTGTTAAGGAGTTGGCATTATTTGAGAAGGACTCGAAAGATTAGGAGGTATAGCCTTATTGGAGTATGGGTTACCACACTAGAAAAACTGTGTTATTTGAAGAGTTCTTGAAGGTTTCCAAAGCCCGTGCCAGGTTAAGTCTCTCTATCCCTGCTTTCAGATCAGATTTTGTTCTGGTGCCTTGATTGATGCCATGCTCCTGCCATGATGAAAATGGACTAATTCTCTAAAACTGAAAACAAACCCCTGATTAAATGACTTCTTTTATAAAAGTTGCTTGTGTATATTGTGTCTATTTACAAGAATAGGAAACACAAAGAGGAAAAGAAGGAAGGAAGGATAGAAAAAGAAGGGATAGATGTTTGTGTACATTTGAAAGCCTAAATGAATAATTTACTTAAGACCACAGACTAGAGAAAGTCATTCAAGAGCAAAGAAGTCATATATAAGAGAAATTAAATCAGAAATTAATTTTTTTCCAAAGCATAAAACAAAATGGCCAGGAAAATTTCCTAGAAAATGTGTCTAACATTAGAACACTACAGTACCAATTCACTAATAATATTTTTTTCCAGAAGATTGTAAAAAGTTGATTGTATAAATTCACCATTATAAAGGTATGATAAAAAAACAGTAAAGATCAAAACTTCTCTGGTGATGAACTTCCAGATATAATTACAAATAAATAATTAATGAAAATGTATTAACTTCCAATTTACAGAAGATACAGTTCGTCTTACTTTATGTTTCTATTGCTGTGAAAAGATACAATAACCATAGTGACTCTTATAAAGGAAAACATTTAACTGGGGCTGGTTTACAGTTTCAGAGGGTTATTCCATTATTGTCATGGTGAGAAGCATGGCAGTATGGTGGCAGATATGATGCTGGAGAAGGAGTTACATGTTCTGACCCTTGCTCAGCAAGCAGCGAGAAGTGAACTGGATGAACTTCTGAGCCCTCAAAGCTCACTTCTTGAGTGACACACCTCCTAAAATAAAGCCACATCTCCTCCAACAAAGCCACACCTCCTCCAACAAGGCAGGCCACACCTCCTAATAGTTTCACTCCCCAAGTGCTTATGGGAGCCACTTTTATTCAAACCATCAAATTGTTCAAAGAAGTGAGAGAGACTATTTTGAAAGGAGTGCCTGAAAAATTCTCACAAAGGGTATACAAAAAATTTTCTGGAAGTTTCTTTATTATAGAGGATTTTTTGACTATTCTGTTTTCATTTGTTTGTTTGTTTTTTCATATGAACTTGAAATATTTTCTTTCAAGGTCTATGAAGAATTGTTCTGGGATTTTGATAGGGATTGGATTGAATCTGTAGACTACTCTGTGAATTCATATGAGCCTTGCTTAGATGATTCAGATGGCTTTGTTTTCCTGTAGTCTTAATTCTTTCTGGTTTTTGAAATCTTTCCACCCTTTCTTCCAGGAGATTATCTAAACTCTGAGAGGATAAATTTGATGAAGATCTCCCATTTAGACTCTTCCAAATAATGTCTGTTTAGGGGTCTCTGTATCTGTTACCATCTTCTTCTGGAGGAACCCTCTGTGATGATTATTAAATGAGGAATGATCTATAAATACAGATTAGGATACACACACATACACAGTAACAGAGAGACACCTATAATCTTTAGGAAATTTTTTATTATACTTTTCTTGATCAGTAGTTTTCAGTTTTACCCTAGGTCTCAGTGCACTCTACACTGTCTAGTTCCTGGTTCTTGGTCATTCAAGCACTGTTGGATATGAATTCCTTCTCATGGAGTGGGACTTAATTCAAATTACATATTTGTTTACCACTCCTACAAGTTCTATGCCTAGCATATTTTGCAGGCAGAATAGAATGTAGGTTAAAGGTTTTGTGTTTATATCTTTTTTAAATTATTTATTTTGCTTTTTGACAAATTCATACATGTATATAATAAATTCTGATTATTTTATTCCCACAGCTTCTCTTATCTCCCACCTGTCCTTAAAAACCCCACTACTCTACTAGTACCTTTTCAAGATTTATGACTTGGGGCTTTGTTTTGTGATCAGTCTTTCTAAAATCAGGGTAATCTGTATGATCATTGGATGGGAGCTATGCAAAATTATTAGTTTATACCTTGTTTCAACATGAAAAGTTTACACAGAGATGTTTAAAGCATTTTTATTCATAATTAACAAAAATGGAAGTAACCAAAATGTCTTTAGTTTTTTTAATAAAGAAAAATAAATACATGTGCACCCTGAGCTAATTTACATTTCTAAAAATGAACAATTGAAGATACATCTATTTCAAACCAAGGAGGAACGCAAATTTGCATTACTAATGTAAACTGACTATTTCAAAAGACTTATGGATTTCCAACTATGTGATATTCTGAAAAAGAAGGTATCCTATTTACTTTCCATTGTTGTCACTGTAATGAGACATCATGATCAAAGCAATTTATATGAAAAGTTTGTTGAGGCTTACAGTTTCAGAAGAAGAGGCCATGACCACTATGGTAAGGAACATGGCAAGAGGCAGATGGACATGGCACTGGAAAACTAGCTGAGTGCTGACATCTTAAGACAACAATTGTGTGGTAAAGAGGAAACAAAATAGGAACAGTGTGAGTTCTCAGTAACTCAGAGAACAACCCCAGTGTTACTCCTCCTCCATCAATGCCACACCTCTTAGTATTTCTCAAAAAATTCTACCAACTGGGGCCCAAGCCTTAAACTATTTGAACCTATGGAAACCATTATTCTTCAGACTACTACATTTCACTTCCTGGTCTCCAGAGGCTTCAGGTTTCTCTGTGGTTTTGGAGCCTGTCCTGGAACTAGCTCTTATAGACCAGGCTGGTCTCTAACTCAGAGAGATCTGCCTGCCTCTGCCTCCAGAGTGCTGGGATTAAAGGCGTGAGCCACCACCGCCCGGCTTTCAGGCAACTTCATAATTTGAAATTTATTTATTCATATTTTAAAAAATTGAGAAATTCCCATAGTTTCTCAATTTCAAAAACTAAAGTAAAAAGTCTCTCCTGAGATTCAAGGCTATCTATTAATTATAATTCCCAGTAAGTAAAGCTAAAAACACAAATTGCATACTTCCAACATACAATGGTACAGAGTACATACTATGAATCCAAAAGGAAGAATTGTGACATGAGAAATTCTGGTTAAAAGCAAGACCAAAATTCGGTAGGATAAATTCTCTAATTACATGTCATTTATGTCGAAGGTGGCTCTAACCTTCTAACTTGGCTGACTGTAACACACATATTCCCCTCTCTTTCTTATGAAGGACCACTCTCTTTCTGAAGCTCTCTTCAGCAGGTATTCAATGGCTCTGATAGCTCCAACATTTTGGGATCTTTGACATAATCCAGGCTTTGCTTTGACAGCTTCATGGAACTCATGGACACTGAGGATGGCAGTGGATTTTATTAATGGCAGAAGAAGATTCCATAACCCATTTACTAGGACTTTTAGTAAGAACCACAGCCTGAAGCTTTTCAACCCTGCTGGGGATGACATCTGCCTGTTCTTGAGTTACATTCATATAAGCTTTGATTTGCTGTTACCCTTTAGGGACAAATAATTCCTTAGGCCTTTTCTTTCAAAAGTTACAGCATTAGTTGAGTGGGTTCTTGCCTTGAAGGAACCAATCTCTTATTTAATTTTCCCTCATCTTTTTTAGTACAAAACATGGGTCAAATATTACATTTCTTGTTCTCCCTTTTTTCTAAATTTTACACTTTGTATTTGTTTTTGCCTCACTAACCTTTTTCATTGTGAACCTGTATAATAGTAATCACTATTAACTTTGAAATAGAGTAAGATTTTTTTTTTTGCTGGAAAAACAGCTTGCTCCAATATTGTGGGGACTTAAGAGGTGAGTGAATAGCCACAAGGCAGGATGTCCCACTATCTAGGTCCTCCCTAGTGGGGCAAAACCATGGGCCTCTGCCGCAACACCTTTGGATTTTCTAGCCAGCCAACAGGGAGTTTTCATTTGTCATTAATATCACTTAAAATCGCTATAAAAAGACACAGACTAAGAGAATAGATACAAAAACAGGGTCCAGCCT
>NW_004949096.1:14689787-14691394 GCF_000317375.1 Microtus ochrogaster | reverse complement strand
ACAGGAACAATTCATCAAGATACAGTCTCAACCCTGAACATCTATGCCCCTAATACAAGAGCACCCACATATGTAAAAGAAACATTACTCAAACTTAAATCACACATCAAACCCCACACTCTAATAGTAGAAGACTTTAACACTCCACTCTTGCCAATGGACAGCTCAACCAGACAAAAACTTAACAGAGAAATAAGAGAACTGACAGATGTCATGAATCAAATGGACTTAACAAACATCTATAGAACATTCCACTCAAATAAAAAAGAATATACCTTCTTCTCAGCACCTCACGGAACCTTTTCTAAAATTGACCACATGCTTGGTAACAAAGCAAACTTCCACAGACACAAAAAATTGGTGTAACCCCTTGTGTCTTATCAGATAACCATGGATAAAAGTTAGAATTTAACTACAATATTACTCTCAGAAATACTTAAAAATGCACGAAAATTGAACAGTCAACTACTGAACCACTCCTGGGTCAAGGAAGAAATAAAGAAAGAAATTAAAGACTTCCTTGAATTCAACAAAAGTGAAGGCACAACATCCAAATCCATGGGACACTATGAAAGCAGTGCTAAGAGGAAAGTTCACAGCACTAAGTGCCCACATAAAGAAAAAGGAGAAAGCTCACATTAGTGACTTAACTGCAAGCCTAAAATATCTAGAACAAAAAAGAAGTAGACTCACCCCGTGGGAATAGAAGACAGGAAATAATCAAATTGAGGACTGAAATCAACAAAATGGAAACAAAGAAAACAATACAAAGAATCAATGAAACAAATAGCTGGGTCTTTGAGAAAATCAACAAGACAGACAAACACATATCCAAACTAACCAAAAGACAGAGAAAGAACATCCAAATTAACAAAATCAGAAATGAAAAGGGGGACATAACAATAGACACTGAGGAAATTCAGAGAATCATTAGGTCTTACTAAAAAAAAAAAACCTGTACTCCACAAAATTGGAAAATGGAAAAGAAATGCACAATTTTTAGATAGGTACCATATACTAATATTAAATAAAGACCATGTGAACAATTTAAATAGACCTATAAGCTGTGAGGAAATAGAAGCTGTCATCAAAAACCTCCCAACCAAAAAAAGCCCAGGACTAGATAGTTTTAGTGCAGAATTATACCAGAACTTCCAAGAGGAGCTAATACCTATACTTCTCAAAGTTTTCCACATAATAGAAACAGAAGGCCCTTTTTGTTTGCGAGCTACCCAAGAAGCACGGAGTTTTGATCTGGGCACGAGGAGAGACATCATTGGGGTGAGTGAGTGCAGCGGCAGCCGGGAACAGGGAACTCAGATGTTCCTCATCCCTCCTACACTTCTTGGTCATCCTGCAGGGGCTATAATTCCTGATACCTCCTCTCTCTTCCTATCCCATCCAGCTTACATCCAGAACCCCCCACCCCCTGTCTCCCTCCCTCCTTCCCTTCTTTGGCAGTATAGCACCTCCCAGCTCAGCCTGCTCAGGTGCTGGGACAGAACCCAAATCGGGAGAACAAAGGGGAGGGCAGTAGTTCCTTTGTCTCCATAGCCGGCCTGCAGCAAGCAGGGTGGGCCCTTTGTTTGCGAGCTACCCAAGCAGCA
>NW_004949096.1:14683377-14683952 GCF_000317375.1 Microtus ochrogaster | reverse complement strand
AAAAAAAATAGCTTGTAGAAATCATTTGAGATTCAAACTGTAGGAAGTCGTTGTTTCTAGAAGTTGGGGAAGCATAAGCAAGCTTTAAACGATTAGAAGTACTCCTTAAGAGCTTTGCATGAAACTTTTCTGCAACCCCACTTATTGATAGCTTATGAGCCTTGTTATTCTGTAATTCTCCTATAACCCCACCTATTGGCTGGTTTAGGAATGATCAATCACAAGTTCATAGTGAGATTGCTTTTATAATGAGATCTTATTTCAAGAAACAAAGTGAGGAATAGCTAATACTAAAGAAAATAACTATTATAAAAAATGTGAAAACATACCATTTTAAGTTTGCCAATACTCTAGAAAAATTTTTAAAAAATCAGTGGGTCCTAATGTAAAACATGAACCATATAAAATATTATTTTTTATACTCTGTGATAATTATATTACTTTTTATGCATGGTTATCCAAAAGATGAAGAATGGACATTTGCATAAAATCTCACTACTTTCCCTCTAAGTCATTCTGTGAAAGAAAATCTTTAAAGGCAATGTTTATTAAGAATAAACAACTAACTGGGAAAT
>NW_004949096.1:14679709-14682553 GCF_000317375.1 Microtus ochrogaster | reverse complement strand
TCCCTCTCCAGTCCAAAGAGCAGTCAGGGTTCTTTGCCCTGTGGGAAGTTCAAGGTCCTCCCTTCTCCATCCAGGTCTAGGAAGGTGAGCATCCAAACAGGCTAGGCACCCACAAATACAGTACATGCAGTAGGATCAAAACCCAGTGCCATTGCCCTTGGCTTCTCATCAGCTCTCATTGTCTGCCATGTTCAGAGAGTCCGTTTTTATCCCGTGCTTTTTCAGTCCCAGTCCAGCTGGCCTTGGTGAGCTCCCATTAGATCAGCCCCACCGTCTCAGTGGGTGGGTACACCCCTCGCGGTCCTGACTTCCTTGCTCATATTATCCCTCCTCTGCTCTTCATTTGGACCTTGGGAGCTCAGTCCAGTGCTCCAATGTGGGTCTCTGTCTCTATCTCCATCCATCGCCAGATGAAGGTTCTATGGTTATATGCAAGATATCAAAAATGTTAAAATGTCAAGATGAAAATATATTTCTATTTTTCTGAGGAGGATATACCTCATACACAGGTATAAACATCAAATTGATGTTAAATTCATAATAACAACATGTCTGGGATGAATTTTTGCTTCAAAACATTGAAAGAAATTTTAAAACCATGACCTTGCCTAAATTATTTTTACATATAACAGTTTAATGCACACACCTTCCAATGTGTTATAAAGGCTCTTGTCACACACTATTTAAATGCAAAGGAACCCCAAGTGTGCTCCAGAGAGGGCATGACCCTATGTTATGTAGCCTTTGGAAGTAAATAATGACAGAAGAGAACACTTTTGATTTTTGTTTTCCACAGAATCTTTAAGGAATGCCAGCCAGGAACATGTTTTCATCATAAGGTTATTTAAGTAAAAAGTTAACTGTGACTTAGAGACAAAGATCAACAAATTAATACATTCTGAGGCACATGCCATAATACCATTATTCACTAGCAACATTTATACATTGTCCTTATGGACAAATAACAAAAAAAAAAAAAAAAAAAAATCTAAAAGTAGGGGGAGAACTCTGTAAAGTAAGGGAAATTGAAGGATTCTTTGTTAACAAACAATGTCAATAAGCAGAAGTTTCAATATAAGCTACTTTCTGCAGAAAAAGTCAAACATGATTGGGGACTTTCAAAAGTGCTTATTTTGTTCAATGTGTTTATTCCATTAAAAATAATTTGGAAATTGTTTTATTTTATAAGGTTAGGCAAAACTTCATTGTAGGATCAGACAAAGAATAAAATTAAATTAAAATTCCACTTAAGTTATTAACATGGACACAAAAAAGCCAAATATAATTTCAGATAATAATGATGGCATATTACAACAAATGTTATCAAATTTTAGTTGGTGTGAGATTAATGATTTTATTTTCTGAGCAAATTGATTTTACTAGTATGAATGTCAAAAAAGAGAAAATTGTAATTTCTTTTTCTAACAATGTAAGTAACATTTGAAGGAAAGTTACACTAACTTCTTTTCTTATTTTTCTTTTCATTCTTTCTTTTTTTAAAATTTAAGTTCTTGTGAAAACAAAATAAAATTTAAGTTCTCAACATATTGCTCAAGGTGGCCTAGAACCTACAACAAAGACTCTTTCTTTCTCAACTTCTCAAGTACTTGAATTAGAAGAGTACGAGCCCATGCCTGGGTTAATTTCCACTTTTAAATAAGTTTTTTGGCACTATGTGAGCACAATCATACATATTACAACAAGGATGGACCAACCATATATATGATGTTGAACCCAGAAATTTTCACTGTCAATAAAAAATTCGCTTCAGTATATAATAGCTCCAAAAAATTAGCCACCTATTTTTGGGGATTATTGCATAATTAAATTGAATGTGCTTTGGTTTTAAAATGTGTAGAACACACCCTTATATATAGTCCAAATGCTTGATAATAAGTAATAAATTTTCTACTTGGCATATGATTTTTGCTTCTTATAAAAACATTAATTTGAAACATTATATAATGCTATACTAGCTGTAACCTTATACATCTTACATCTATGATATACTGTATATATGATATATCAAGTTGCCACTATGTTTGAACTAGCCTATCTGATTTTGTGTAAGTCTACCTCATTGTGACAGAATAACATTAATGATACAGTTTACAGAAATGTCTTCTTATAAATTGGTGATGTTCACTTGTATTGGGATAGAGAAGTCCTTTACATGAGATTCATTAAAATCCTTTAGCAAACTATTATTAATGGAGAAACCATTAGCAATTACTTTGTAATTAAAGACAAGTGGGGCTTTTTAAGAACTGTTTCTGACCTAAACATTTCCAAGGACTTTGTGTGTAGCTTAACAAAGGACTTGGTCCAGATAGATACTAATTTCACCAACTCAATGTACAGTCAGCTCATCATTATTTTATGTTGCACTGAAGATTTGCTTGCTTTCTTTACATTTGGTTCATGTTCAAGTTAATCCCTGTTGTGGATATTAGATGATGGGAACTTAATTTAACTCTGGTGTTTAGAAGTGGAGCATTTAGGGTTAAATGAAGTTTTCAGGATGGAGTTCTCGTAACTGAAAGAATTTGACTTTGTGAGAAGAGAAAGAGAGACCAGGGGAACTCAATAGACAGGTACAAACCCTTTCAATACTACCTCAAACATTTTCTGGGAGCTAATTTTTCAGAAATATATCACTAGATGTTGCCATTGTCCTTAGACAAAAACTCTGAAGTGAAACAAAACTCTTTTCTTCTCACGTTACCTAAACTGCGACAATGTGTTATTGACAATAGAAAACTAGCATGCCTACCTGTGATGTGACAGTCAGCCAATAGGCATGCCAATTTTGAATGGGGAAAATTACTCTTTTTTTTTTTTTTT
>NW_004949096.1:14672487-14679609 GCF_000317375.1 Microtus ochrogaster | reverse complement strand
GGTTGTTTGAGACAGGGTTTCTCTGTGGCTTTGGAGCCTGTCCTGGAACTAGCCCTGTAGACCAGGCTGGTCTTTAACTCACAGAGATCCGCCTGCCTCTGCTTCCCGAGTGCTGGGATTAAAGGCATGAGCAACCATCGCCTGGCTCTGGGGAAAAATATTTTGAAATAAGGGTGACAGGTTGCAAAATCATGGTATAAAAAAATAATATACAGAGTACTCTGTGAAGATTAAAAACAGAAAAATGCACGTGAACAGCTTGGTATATGGTAAATATCAGTAAATTGTGGCCATATGCCACAAATCAAAGGAAAAGAGACCACAACAATATCATCAAACATATGTCAAACACACTGATCAATGTGCCTTTGTGTAATTGTACTTGTGTGTGTGTCTGAAAGAGAGAAAGAGAGAGATCCATTACCAGAATATAAGGCAGAGTTCACTAAGAAAATGAGTATGTGATGCATGAGTTATGATCTTAAGTCTACAATTTTTTTAAATAGGAAGGTTAATGATCATGCATAAGTTGTAAAAGTTGGGAAGTGATTCTCAGTAGTAACAGAAAAAGAAATCTATAAGAAAAGTATTTTATTCATTTGATTGAATCAAAATTATGAATTTCTACTCTTATGAAGGTATGAAAAATTAAGATGGCATATTATAAAAAATATTTAGTAAAAGTTGTAAATGCTTTCTGTTTTAAGACTATCTAACATTTTGACATTGCATAATGACACTGTTAGTGTTCACACTGAGAACTGTGAGATCTAATAGCAAAATATAAGTAATAATTAAAAGAAACAAAATATTTAAGCAAATTTAACATTTTGTATTGGTCCACAATTTGAGCTATAATAATCCAGAACATGTTAGGACTTATGCAAAGGAAAAGAAAAAGGCAAAATCACAGCAGATAAAATAATAATGAATGTGGAGATAAAGCAGAACATCAGTCTATACTGTGCTGAGTTGCTCAGTAAATATTTACTAAGAACAGAAATTTAGCAGAACAAAGGGCTACATAAAGGGAGGCAATGGCCAAAATTATGTGTTCAGGAAATTAAATGATAGAGCCTAGAATTGTACATAAAGACTTTGATTCTCTTCATCTTGGGTCTCTAGGCATGTGGCATTCTGAGGCGACAATCTATACCACTAATCCCAGTCTTTAGATTTTAAGGAAATATGGTACACAAAAAAGAGCAGTGAAGATGGTTCAATAGTTCACTGGACTAGAACTAAAGCCACAGTCAGGACTGGAGCAGCTGTAGAGTATACAGACCGAGGACATACAGTGCATTGTTGGTTCATGAGCACTTTGGGGCACTGCAAATGAGACGTTCTTAGAATTAGCTAAAATGTATTTATTTGGGAGTGAGTGACAAGTTTATAGAAAATGTCTATAACTTTGAATTTAAAAGTTTATTGAAAGAAATAGAGCTTACACATGAGTCATGGATTTACATTTGAAAAAAAAGAACACAGATTATGTTACCATAAGGATTAGGAATCAGGCTCTTAGCAGACTAATTTATTTAATCTACCGACATGTCAGTGTCTTCATGAGTAACACATGCAAGACAAAGAAGAGGGTCATAGGAAACGTTTGTTTGTCTCTTTTAGGTAGGAATGAAGACTGTAATGCTGGAAACTAGAACAGTGCCTGACATCTAAGAAGTGCTCATAGTAATGACTATATGCTATCAATCCATTGAAGAAATTTGATACGTTGCTCTTCTATCCAGGGAGTCTGCAAAGTTATCACAGCATGATTTGAAACCTCTGCCTTTGATAGTGTGACCCTCTGATATATTTGATGTTGAATAATTTAACAGCAGGTATGCATTACAGTCATAAAATTTGATGCTGTGACTATTGCAAGGAGATAAGGAAAAGAAAAAGCAGGACATTTATATGTAAGGCAATTGAGATGTAAAAGGTCATGTAAATCAGAAGCCAGTAGATGACAGCAGGGGAATCTTGGCCCTGATGTTTGTCTGCAGGTGTCTTGCTTTTCTGCAACACTAGGCATTGTTGTCATTATGGTTTTAGTTTAGTAAGGTTTCTTTTATGTGCGTTCCGTGCAGGGCATCTCAGGTAGGGTACATATACAAGTAGTGTGTATATAACTTTTTCTATAATAACAAAGACTCTTTTATATGTCAGGAGAGCAAGGAACTAATGAAGAGTTGTACATAGACTCAAGTATTTTAGAAAGACATTGGTATAAAAATAAATATATTCAATGGCTTTAGAAAAAGAATGGCTTCGTGTATTTATAGGGACTGGAAAAGAAAGCTTATTTAATAGAAAATAAAATGTGAGCAAGGGCATGGAGTCTTGATATAATGAAAGATAATACATCCCAAGAAGAATATTTTGGCTGAATATACAAAGAAACATTGCTCATGACCAGTGAGATAGCTCAGTGTGTAATGACTGAGTGGGCAAAGGCTCTTGCTACAAAGCCCACTGTCTTCGCATGGATCCCAATGATCCACATGGTAGGCAGAGATCACTGACTTTCCCCATATTTTCCAGATACTAAACTTTTAAGAAAGTTGGAAAGACAGGAAAGGCATGTGGTCAGAAAACATGATAGAAAAGAAGGAAGACAGGTATTTGGTTTTCTATTTTATTTTCATGATTTTATGTCATATTTTCCTTCGGCAAAATTACCTGTAAAATGATAACCACTGGTATTTAGAGCTTTGGTTTTAGTTGTAGAAACACATGATGTCATTGTTTGTGTGTGTGTGTGTGTACCCATACATATGTACAAGTGTAAATGGAGGCCAGAGGACAGCCTTGGCTATCTAGGTATTATCTGCTTTGATTCTTTAGGCTAGTGTTTCACCATCTTGGGTATTGCCATGTAGGTTAGGTTAATTGGCTAGTGAGCTCCAGGCTCAGGGATCCACGTTTCTGTACCTTCCCAGCATTCAGATTACAAGTAAGTGCCACCATGCCTGTTTTTTACATGGCACCTAGGGATAAAAGTCCAGTTCCCCTGCGTAGAAAACAAGCATTTGGATTACTCTTCTTTTTCCATGTGACCCCTGATGTTGCTTCCCATAAGAGTCAGATGCAAAAGCAGTTGGTTTGTGTATATGTGTTTGTGTATATATCTGTGTGCTTGTGTGTGTGTGTATGTGTGTTGGAGAACAGGGGCAGATAAATTATTACTCCAGTCTGAATCCAAGCATGATAAACAATGTTTCTGAAACACAAGTCAAGACCACAAAGAATGGATGAATTATTGCTTTGGCATTTTCTTTGTTATTTATGTCCAGAAATCAATCATCAGCTGAAGGGGCAGAGTAATTTATAAGTTAGGTGGCATCAAATGCTTGTGGGACTCAAGTGGTATAACCTGTCTATGAATTCTTATGAGATTTTATGACAGTGGAAAATAATCTTATTATAAAACTGGTATTAATAACTTGCTACATGTTATTCTAACATGACATAAAATGTGAATTAAAAATAAAATACCTGCTGAAAAGAGAAGTTCCCATTACTATATGAAGCGGTCTCTCCTTTCTTACCACACCTTGTTTAATAAAAATAAATGTAGGTGATGAAATATATATTATGAAAACAAGTTAACCAAAAAGACTTGTCATTTTGATGGAATAGGTTATTTGTTCAACCAAATATCCAAGCACACAACACAATCTGGAAATCCAATAGGGAGAGCAGAGACACCCTTTTTCCAAGCTTTTACGTTTCCTTGCCTGAGTTTTGGACCAGAAGTAAGTGTCTGAAAGATATTGATTAAAAGGATAGGCATAGTTTTATGAACATATTTTGCTTCCTCAAACCAGGAAGGACTAGACAGTGACTGCATCTTGTAAGGGTAAAATTGAGGATGAAGCTCTTGTAACAAATTGCAAACATCCAATTTCTTCTCTCTCCCCTCTCCTCATTCTGTGCTGTTTTCAAAATCATTTTGATCAACAGGCTCACAGTCATGACATACATTTACAGCTAGTGTTATGGTGACCGAATTAATAGAAGTCTGGAGAGGTATGCCAAAAAGCCGTTGTAAAAATAAGGAAATAAAATTGGTAACCAGAAGGAATGGTTTCTTTAGCAAGTTAATATATACTGTTTTGCTATTGGCTTCATGTAAAAAGAGAGCATACTGCAAAGTGTTTTGGAAATAAATGATCAAATAAATAACCATAGTGCGTTAGTAAATTGATGTTTGGATGTCCATGGCATCAACATGAATTTTTATGAAGCTATTTCATTCCTATACTAGACCCTAGTTTCCTGAATAGAGCCCTCAGTTTTAAATAGAGTGTGGTTAAGCTATTTTTGTAAGAGTGGGATCCTTACTTTGTGCTCCTGGGAGTTTGAAATGTTGGTCTTTTGAGCCTGTTAGTTTGTGACTTGACAATCCCTACAGATGTTGGGAAGCAGCGATGAGTTACAGTCAAATCTTGTGATGACAAAAGGATACTCTTGATACTCCAGTCTGCATTGTGTTTGATTGGATGCTATGATGGTTAGTAGGACATGTGTGCTGAAAGAAATTTGACATGACATTTTCATTTTGTTGTGGGTTTAATCAAGGTGCAATCCCATCATAAATTGAGAGGCATCCATCAAAACATCAGGAATCACTGTAAATTGTTTTGAATCAGTAACTTGGAATAGAGTATTGTTCTGGAAAGTTGAAATCAACTGATATTATTCGAATCCCATTTATTTTTCAGTAGTGGCATGATCATAGTTATACTAAAAAACATTTTATCTTACACTATGCCTACAGTTTAATATGATATAATACTTTTTGATTGGTAGGTAAGAACAAATGGAACTGTGGACATTTTTCACCACTAAATAATCTATTTTTATGTCTACCTATCTCAAATTTCTGCCCCATCTATGAGACATGAAAGAAATATGTGCCTTGACATGATGTTATTACCTATATCACATGAAATATGTCTCATGCAGAGACTGAGATTACGCAGTTTCAGAAATGGTGTTTGCTCTACCAATTTTCTGAACACACTAGTGTGCCAGGAGACATATTGTTAAATATGTGCTTGTCCATTAGTACAGTTAGTACAGTACATATACTATATATGTATACATGTGTGTATACATACATGTACTGCATATTTGGGGTATATATTTGGAACACACACATATATACATATATATCCATCCCATGTTGTGGACAGGACAAGCAACAACTCTGATTAGGAAACTTTTATTTAACCACTTGGCCATTAGATGGCAAGGAAAGAGAAAACCAAATATTTGCTCCAAATGTCTTTTTTTTTTCTTTCTTATTGTTCAAAACTAAAAGAAAACTAGAAGATGGGGAAATATTGCTAAAGCAAAGTTCATATATTTGGTCTTGTTTGTTGATCTTTGTTCTAGGATGTGAGGTAGAACACTACATAGTGTTAGTAAGTCTGTTTTTGTAGAACATTCCCATTTTAAAATCAACGTGAGTACTGGTAGATAGAGTTTAAAATTCATTCCAGTTAGTATAACTCATCACAGATTACAATGCTTGATTGTCAGCTGAATAAACCTGATTCTTTGTAGTTGGAAGTGGTGATTTTGGTGGTGGTATGTGGTGTTCACTAAACCAACCGCAATGACACATAAATGGCACTGTCTAACTACATTGACATTGGAAATAAACAGTAGAGCAACTGGAGAACTCAACACAACTGCTAATATTCCAGAGATGAAGCTCAACACATTTTAAGGAAAAAATTAAATTTTATTATAAAATATATCCTTTCTGAAATTTATTTAGCCACTCCTCCCACAGATTGCTTACCAAGACATAGTTATATATCATAAACAATGATGGAAGCTCCAATTTTATTGTGTATATATTCTCTCTGTTCTTGACACTCCAGGTTTTTGTTGTTGTTGTTGTTGCTGATTTGTTTGTTTGTTTTGTCTATTGGTGTTTTTTTTTTAAAGAAAATATTTCCTGTTGGTTAATGTTGTCCATATCTATTTCCTTCAAGGAACTACTCTTTGTTTTTCCCCCTGATGTTTGTCAAGGCAACCTTATTTTGACTTTATTTATTTATTTATTTATTTATTATGTATACAATATTCTATCTGTGTGTATGTCTGCAGACCAGAAGAGGGCAGCAGACCTCGTTACAGATGGTTGTGAGCCACCATGTGGTTGCAGGGAATTAACTCATGACCTTTGGAAGAGCAGGCAATGCTCTTAACAACTGAGCCATCTCTCCAGCCCGCTATTTTGACTTTGTCCTTTCCAATTAGTCTTGACATATTCAGTTAGTAACAGAAGCATTAAAATCCCAATTTCCCCCTCTCCAGACTGACGTGTGCATGTGGAAAGCATTTCTCAGGTCTCAGGACAACTTCTGAAGCAAGATCTGGCTTGGAGTGGTCACACTTGATAGGATCAAGTCATAAGATTTAGGGATCTGTTCTAGCCCTATTCCTGTGAGAGATGGTCACCTACAGGTGACTTTCTCAGTCCTGTTCATTCTTATATAAGATGCTGATCACATTCTCAGTCTTGTAGATTGACTCCTGTCAACAGTCTTGCTCATAGGCCATTTATATGGTATATACTTACAACAAAATTTTCACCTCTTTAGACCAGTGTATCACATTGGAATACAATATATGAAACTCCATTGAATATGAGAAAACTCCGTGGAAATGCAATATGAGGAACTTCATTGATTCTGAGAAGAATCCACATGCTAGAATCCATGTGAAGTGAGTGACTGAGGTCCACTGTCCACATTTTACAAAGGTAGCATAGAAGATTCAGATGCTTTAGGAAGGTCATGAACTCTTCTCTATGTTTCAAAATCAAGTACCATGATGATTAGAACCAGATCAAAGTTGCTTTGAATTCAGTCTAATACTGAAATAAGGAGTTTGAAAGCACTGCAAGGCTGCAAGATGGCTCAGAGGATGAGTCCTTACTGCTATATCAGAGGACAAAACTTACTTTGCAATAATGTGTGGCTCAAAAGAATTTAGAGGTTTTGCACTGAGTTTCTGACCTCTATAGGCACCACACCCTCATACACGTTTACTTCATTGAACACACACACACACACACACACACACACACACACACACACA
>NW_004949096.1:14668184-14671963 GCF_000317375.1 Microtus ochrogaster | reverse complement strand
AAGACACAGAAAGACAATTATCATATGTACTTACTCATAGGTGGTTTTTAAACATAAAGCAAAGAAAACCAGCCTACAGACCACAGTTCCAGAGAACTTAGACAACAATGAGGACACTATGAAAAACTTACATAGATCTAATCTACATGGGAAGTAGAAAAAGACAAGATCTCCTGAGTAAATTGGGAGCATGGAGACTTTGGGGGAGGGCTGAAGAGGGGAGAGGAGAGGCAGGGAACAGAGCAGAGAAAAATGTAGAGCTCAAGAAAAATCAATAAAAATTGTTTTTCTATTATGGTTTCTGAATATTGTATATTTTTTACTTTATTATCTCTATTTTTCCATTTTACTGATATGGGAGTTACGTGTATGTTTGCATTTTATTATTATATAAAAATGCCTCTATGATTCATGTGTCAAATTAAGATTTTAATTTTTATGAAATGATTTGTTTCCCTGTGGGAAAAAAAGCACAAGAAATGAATATAAACAGAGACACACTCATTCCCACAAAGAAATTCATAGAAACATAAAGTTAGAAACCATAATATATACACATAAAATCTAAGAGGCTTAAAAAATGCCTGACAAAACATTATCAACTATTACCATTTAATGTTTAATATTTTTCTCATAGTGCTGACTAATATTAAATCAAATTAAAGAAATAATATGCAGGGTAGCTTTCCACTATTTTAAACATTAGTGAAGCAATTCACTGTTTCACCAGGTATTTGTATGACACTTTCTAAAGTTCTGTGGAGGTTAAGATAGATTAATGTCCATCACAGCAGTGTCACAAGTAAATGTCTTAGCAAATTTTCTGCTGTTGTGATAAGTCTAACACCAGTTATAAATGAATTTGTATTGATTTATGTTGTAATACGAGCGGCGGGGATGCGTCCCCAGCACCCAGCCGCCCACATGGCTAGCTCTAGCTTATGCCCCGAAATAATTACACGGAAACTGTATTCTTTTAAACACTGTTTGGCCCATTTCTATCTAGCCTCTTCTCGGCTAACTCTTGCACCTGGACTAGCCCATTTCTAGTGTAGCTCACGAGGTGGCTTACCAGGGAGATTCTAGCCTACATCCATCCTGGGTCGGAGTTTCATCGCGTGTGCCTCAGAGAGCAGAGCTCTCATGTCCACCCTGGAGATAGGAGCATGGCGTCTCTGAGCTCCCTTCCTCTTCCTCCCAGCATTCTGTTCTGTTTACTCCTCCCACCTATGTTTTAACCTATGAGGGCCAAGTAGTTTCTTTATTGCTTAACCAATGAAATCAACAGATTGACATGACACTCCCACATCAGATTTATGATATTAGAGCGTTAGAATCCGTGATGGCAGAGAGAAAAAAGAGCTGAAGGCTCCCATCTTGGGCCACAGTCACTAGACAGAACATTAGCAATGGCTTTAGAAACCTCAAAGCCTATCTCCAGTGACAAACTTCCCCTAGTGAAGCCACACCTCTTAATATGTCCGGAACAGTTCCTCCAACTGAGCTCAAAATATTCTATAAATGAGGATCTAGGAGCTGTTGTCATTTGAGCAACAACAGTGGATTTCAGTACACCATTACATAAAACATGAACTGGAAAATCCTTCAAATTCAAATTCAAATTAATTCAATTAAAACTTAGTTGAAATCAGAAGCTTTACTTTAAAGAAATCTTTCTTTTCTATAAGTTCCTCATTTTTTTCTGGTTTTCATAGTTTTTACTGCTGTAAGATTTTCTTTCTTATTTTTTTCTTATGCTCTTTCTTACTCTAGATTAAAAACTCCATGGCATTAGGAATTATTCAGATTTGTTAACTGTTTATATTCTTCCCCTAAAATCTACATAGCTCAGAGATGCTAATAGGTAAGGAATTGTTTCAAATTATAGGAAAACATTGGATTAGTGGAAGCATAAGAAATGTAAATTCTGAAATAACAATATAGTAATGTGCTTTAGAGATCTAGAAAAATAGGAGCAACAGATAGAATTTGACTGTTTCTACTGATGTGATATATTTATAAAAAAGAATAAGTGATATAAGATATAAATATTTATATTCTGTAATATTCAGGGGCCCCACTGAATCAAACATATTATTTAACTATGAAAAAAAGATCCAAACTGAAAATAGTTTGTGGAGCAATGCCAAAGCATGACTAGCTAATAGCTATTTAGAATGAAAGGCTGATAGCCCGACCCAGTCTTCTGAATAGAAAGAAACTAATGGATTCATGCAACTAGTTTTTAAGTTCCTGCTACTGGCCAGATATTTCTCTAGGAACTGGAAGCATATAGAGAGGGAAAAACAGCAGACTTCCATGACTCTGGAGACGGCTTTATTAGTAAAGTTATAGTTGTGCCAGCTAAACACATGATTTTAGGTTTTATCATGATCCTATCATCACAGCACCATGGAATGTATAGGGTGTCTTAGAAACTTAGAGTTTCTATTGTTGAGAAGAGACACCATGACCACAGCTACTGTTGTAAAGGAAAACATTTAATTGGGCTGGCAGCTTACAGTTTCAGAGGTTTAGTCCATTATCACAGGGTAGATAGCATGGAAGTGTGCAGGCAGACATAGTGCTGGAGAAGGAACAGCAACTTGTTGATATGTAGGCAGCAGGAAGTCGACTGTGACACTGGGTGTTATCTTGAGCATAAGAGTGGGCAAAGCCCTCTCCCACAGTAACATACTTCCTCCAACAAGGCCACAGTTCCTAATGGTGCCACTCATTATAAAATTTGGGGGGTCAATTATAATTAAATTGCCACATGTAGGGTCACTGAAATATATAGATAAGTTAGTTTAGCCAAGTCGGTGGGTTCTAGGTCAAGTGAAGCATTCTGCCTCAAAAAACAAGGTAGAGAGAAAACTAGAACACTTGGCATCAGCCTCCAGCCTCCATATGCATATGCACAAAGATACCTATGGATCCTAAGTTCAAGATGCTACCCAGTGTCACAATATTCTTCCTGTTGTCCGCATATCAACATATAGCAGCTCCTTTTCAGCATCTTGTGAAGCTGAATGCCACCATGCTCCCTGCCACTCTAATGGTACATGTCACCATCACCCCACATACACACAAACAAATGTAGCCTTCCTTCTTTCAAGGAACCTATTTCTCTAAGATAAACAAAGGTATAAACTATTTTTATGTCAGTGAGAACATTATTTGCAGAATTATTAGAAAATGTTTGCAATAAAAGTTGGAAATGGGAGGTGACAATACCTCAGAGGTAAATGGGTGAAGTTAGTTGGAGGAACCTATAGCAATGAAAACACCAAAAACGTAGATCTTATTATTCTACAGCAAGACAAAGCTAAGTGTGAAAAGTCCAGTTGATTAACATTTTAAAGGTAATTTCTTCTTAGCTAAATAATATACTTAGCAATAAAATAGTTACTATATCATCTTGGAAAAGTATTTCAGATTACTCTTTGCACATTGTATATTAAATTAAACATTTCTTGAGATTTCTCTTTCTTTTTTTTTTGCATTTTTGAGACAGGGTTTCTCTGTAGCTTTTGGTTCCTGTCCTGGAACCTTGTAGACCAGGCTGGCCTCGAACTCACAGAGATCTGCCTGTCTCTGCCTCCCAAGTGCTGGAATTAAAGGCGTGTGCCACCACCGCCCGGCTTTCTCTTTCCTTTTAAAAACAATTATTTTACTGCTATGAACATAGTTGAACAAATGCTCTTGTCGTTTTCTAGGGCATCTCTTGGGTATATTCCCAGGAGTGGTATTGCTGGGTCCAGGGGTAGGTTGATCCC
>NW_004949096.1:14661861-14668084 GCF_000317375.1 Microtus ochrogaster | reverse complement strand
AAAAACAATTATTTTGCAAGCCTGAATAGAAAAATCTAAGTAATAAACTAAGGTCATTGTGTTTGAGTTAATTTTTGTTTGTTTACCGTTTAGAGGGTCTTCTCTGGCAGAGACCTGTAGAAGGTAAAAGGTGCTTGTGCACACAGACCAGCCCTGAAGAAGCCGGGAAAGATAAATTGCCAGGCATCTTTCAAAGGAAAGAGATGTTTAACCTGTCCTTCTTTTGGAATGCTAGGAATGGGTGAGTTTGTTTCCCTTGCTGTGCCATGACTCAGGCTCTACACATATCTCCCAGAAATTGTTTTACTTATCGTAGACCCTTTTCCCCTAAAACTGTGAGTATTACTTTTAGGTCACAAAACTAATACTTGTGAGAGATGATATTTGTACTCATTATCAGTTTAAGTGACTTCTGTGTCATCCCAGCTCAGGATTTATGTTTACCTCAGTCATTCTTCCTAGACCCTCTTATCTTGTGCATTTTTTTATGTCAACAAGAACCCATCTTATGCATGAAACCATGTGTACTTTGCAAAGAGCTCCAGTGTAAACATATCTTAAGCTTTGCTCTACTCACAAGGCTGAGTTCATTATTATCTGAAAACTTCTTTTTCTAAAGTTATACAATGTTTAAATATAGCAGAAATAAATGAGTTGATGTCAGATTCCAAAAAGTCTCAGCCCAGCAACAGTTGCCAATATCAACCTTAGCTGATTTAGATTCTTTTGTCTTCTAGATCATTTCTCTGCAGAGTGTCCCCATAATCTTTCAGCAATGTACACATAAGAAGTTAAATAATTTAATTTAGTGACTGAGTGTTGTATCATATAATAAGTTGGCAATAGGCATGAGAATATCACCACTGACATCTCTGAAACCACTTTTCCTAACAACTGTTTATACTAATGGAAATAATGTTGACTTTAAAGATGAGAATAAAACTGAAAAGAATTTCCATCCTCACCATTAGTAATATTCTGAGAATTTCTCACAAAACATGTCAATTTTACAAGAGAAAATTTCAAGACAGATTCAAAAGTTATATGCAACTACCCATAAAAGAATGATAGCAACTGTAATTGAATCTAGACAAGACAAATGGGCAAAGCAAACGAGGTACTGATAAAATATTCAATGGAATGATTACTTAGTCGTAGAATTGTTTATCTGAAGATACAGAAATCACTGAGGAGCTACAGCATGTGCTCTGAGCTGAAGCTAAACAAGCTTAGATCTTTTCCCTCCTAGAGTAAGAGAGGAAAGGTATGGCTTAATTCAGTAGAACAAAAATGCCATCTTTTCTCCTTTGTCTATGATCCATTTTCTCTTTTCCTTATCTTTCAGATGTTTAAGAGAACACTTAAATTATTACAAATGACAAGTATACATTTATCATCCTCAGCTTTTTGGCATATTTTAAATATAGTTTTTGAAATGATAGATTGTATTAAATCCATTTCAAAAGAAGCAAGAGGTTGGGCTTATTATATTCTTCTTCACAATAATTCCTTGCCAATTTAATTATTCTTCGTATAAAAGTTCTTTTGGTTTTCCTTCAAGCACATTGAGCAACAGCTCAATTGATTCATGCTCTGAGACTTGTATATTTTGGGATGCATGCCTCCCCCCATTGAGAAGTATTTCTGTACTTCTTATCTTTCCAGTCCTGCATTGGTCATACAGCCTAGAGTTTGAAGCCATTTTCACTTGTACATCTCTACCATGGCCTCACTGTTGTTTCAGACAAAAGAAAATGTGGCCAATAAGAGGACAGAAGCTGCTGGAAATTTGTTGTGTATGTTTTACTATTTAAAAAATGCATTTATTATGTTTCCATGCCCATTTGAATTCAGTGAATTCTCCATTGTGATGGGAAATGGTGGTACAAGTCAACTCTTTGGATTGAAAACATTGACTAAACCAGAATACTTAATTTTTATTTAACAATTTATTTTTTTATTGTTTTTCTAGAGCTATACATTTTTCTCTGCTCCTCTCCCTTGCCCTCTCCCCTTCTGCCTTCTTCCATGACCCCTGTGCTCACAATTTACTCAAGAGATCTTCTCCTTTTTATGTAGATTTATGTATGTCTCTCCTAAAGTCCTCTTTGTAGTCTAGGTTATCTGGAGTTTGTGGACTGTAGGTTGGTTTTTCTTTGCTTTATGTCTGGAAGCCACTTATGAGTGAGTACATATTATATTTGTTTTCTGGGTCTGGGTTACCTCACTCAATGTGGTTTTTTCTAGACCCATCCATTTGCCTGCAAATTTCAGTCATTATTATTTACTTCAGTGTAGTACTCCATTGTGTAAATTACCACATTTTCTTTATCCATTCTTCAGTTGAGGGGCATCTTAGTTGCTTCCAGATTCTGTATATTACAAGTAATGCTGCTATGTATATAGTTGAGCATATGACCTTGGGTATGACTGAGTATCCTTTGGGTATATACCCAACAGCACTATTGCTGCGTCTTGAGGTAGATTGTTTCTGTATTTTAATTAAAGTCAAGTTTAATGAAATAAAATCTATATGGGCAAGTAAGAGTAGAAGTATGGGTCAAAGTTCAGGGACTCTTAGAAGAAGTAAATTTTAGTCAATGTGTCTTTAACTAGAGTGGGTTTAAATAGATGGAAGGGAATGGTTCAATTAACCATTGTGAAGTAAAGAATGGGAAACTAGAGAAGCTGTGTCTGGCCTTTCCATATCCCCAAACAGCTGGCACCACTAAGTCTTATTAAACTTACTCACATGGAATGTTGTGTAGTAATTCCCTTCCTAGAACACAAAGGAGTAAAGGGAGTTTTTAACCTCTACTGCATTAGAGGAGAAAAAAGCTTAATAAAACTGGGCATTGTCAATAATGAATTTGCTTATTTTTATGCTTCAGTTTGTAATTTATGAAGGTATCAATAGGATTTTAATAAACTTACACCAAGCCCTGTGACTTGCAGTGGATTTGCATATGTAAAACATAACCAACACAACAGTAATGGGAATTGAACTTATATTTAAGCAATATTGAAATATTCACTTATTTTAACAGTAAAATTCAGTGGTGACAAATCACTATCTCACAGAGGTATTTACAGATAGAATGTGTGTACATATATACTGCACACACACACAATCACACACACACACACACACGCCACAGCTGGCTCTTGTCGATATGTACAGTAGGACCATCAGCTTTGGTCTAGAATTTTTCTAGAGATATGTGTACAGTTTAAGAGTTGTTGGATATATTTACTAACATTCTTTTCTTTGCAATTTATGTTAACATCCAGTTTATTCACAAATTATAATTATGTTTTTAAAACATTAAGATAGGTTATAGATGGCTAAACCCAAAGTGTATGCAGTGTGCCTTTCTGATGAAAAGATGTAGTGTGAACATTTGAGGTTGGGGCTACTCTCTAAATTTCAGCTTGAATTAAGCCAATAATGCCAACCTCTTTGTAGGTCATAGGGCACGATAGGTAAAAAATAGATTCCATTTCCATGTAGGACTTCAATACATTCCATAATTCAGTTAGAACATGATTGCCATGAAAATTTTATTCATAGAACAAACTGTTATCAGATGGTATGTGCTCCCAAAATAGCTTTTGGTAACATAAGAAAAGTCAAAGCATACATAGAGTTAAAATCATTCCTACATAAAGAGTTGAAGGGAGAAACAAAGAAGAAATGCCCATCGACACAGATATGTGTAGAAGGAGCAGCGGGCTACTTCCCACCACCCAGGAGGGCTCCTGGCCCCCGGTTACCTTCACACAAAATAATTACATGGAAACTATTCTTTTAAACACTGCTTGCTCCATTAGTTTCAGCCTCTTCTTGGCTAACTCTCACATTTTGATCAACCCATTTTTATTAATGAGTGTAGCACCATGAGGTGGTGTCTTACCAGGAAGATTCTTAACTTGCATCCATCTCGGAGAGGAGAGCTATGGTGTCTAACTCACTTCCCTTCTTCCCAGCATTCTGTTCGGTCTACTCCACCTATCTAAATTCTTCCCTATCAGGACAAGCAGTTTTCTTTATTAATTAACCAATGAAAGCAACAGATAGTTAGAAGACACACCCACATCAGATATGCACAGAGGGTCAAAGGTTTATCTAGTTGAGAGAAACCCAAACTCACAAACATTTGTAATCAAGTAGACAACTAGGCTGTAAGTCTCTATGAGAAATATGTCTTTTCCTCCACATACCAGATGCAATATAATGTAATGTATTGTTCAAACGTTAGTCCTGTGTGTTTGTGTATGATGTCTGTTAGGGACCAGCATGCAAATGGCAAAGGGTGCTTGAGTCTGGTCTTCCACTTTGAAACAGAGTTTATCATTGCTTTATGCTATTTACTCCAGGCTAGCTGGCCTGTGAGCTTTTGGGGTTTTTCTTGTTTTCACCTCCCATCTTGTGGTAGAAAGATGGGAGCTACCATCTTTATGGTGCTACAATTCTTGCTTTATGTGACTTCTCTGGATCTGAGCTCTAGTACTCATACTAGATCATTAGACAATTTACTCAGTGTCTCAGTTGCCTAACCCTGAAGCTGGCTCTTCTTCATTAAACAACTCACCTATAATATATAGTTCTCTCATACAGAAATGCATCACTGTTAATTGACAATAATCAAATCTAACCTTTGCAACTGCTATACTACAAGGCTTTTGATGCTCATGTGCAGAGCTTAACTATTGAAAATATGGACAATGCTAAAGTACACTAGCCACACATAATACTCATGTCTAACATGAACTAGTACTAAGAAAATAGGTGTGCTGCTAACTTTTTAAACCTGTTTATCTTACTCATTTCTCCTAACAGTGAAGTAGTCATTGTTATGGTCTCTATTATGTTGTTGTTTAAAGATCTCCTCCTCCTATCCATCCTTTCCATCTCTCTTGCTCCCCTTAAATTATTCAGTTAAGGTGGTTAAAAGAATAAAACACACCTATTCCATAACACAACTATTCCATCACAACTGTGGTAATTGAAGATAAGAAGAATTAATTATTCAGCAAGACTTTTAAAAATGAGAATATAAAATTTGACCTCAAGCTTTTAGAGAAGGTTTTAGTTTGTTGTACGGAGGGCAGGCCCCTTGTTCCATCCTGCTCTGCTAGCTTACACCCAAAATAACCACATGGAAATTGTATTCATTAAAATACTGCCTGGCCATTAACTCTAGCCTCTTACTGGCTAACTCTCACATCTTGATTAACCCATTTCTATTAATGTGTATTGCCACTTGACTGGCTAACCGGCATGAGTCTAACCAGTGTCCATCTTGGGCAGGAGAAGCATGGCGTCTGGCAAACTTCCCTTCTTCCCAGCATTCTGTTCTGTCTACTCTGCTTACCTAAGGGCTGCCCTATCAAAAGGCCAAGGCAGTCTCTTTATTCAACCAATGAAAGCAACACACAAATACAGATGGAACTCCTACACCATTAATTCATTCAAAAAATGTGGGTCTCTAGTTCTGCTCACATATTGATCAGGACACTGGACCCAGTCACTGAATAAATAGAGTTCAGGAGATCACAGATTACATACTTCAAGAAAGGATTTTGTAGTTGAGGAGGACTAGCAAAGGTTGGTTGTGTAGTTGTATGTGTAGTTGAAAGTTGCATTTGTATTTGTAGTTGAGAGTTGTATTTGTATTTGTAGTTGAGATTTGAGGAGTACCTGGAAAGATGGGTTTGTTAATGGAAAAATGAGGCAGTTAGCCTTTTTGTTGTTTTGGGTTTTGTTTCATTTTTGAGATAGTGTTTCTTTGTGTATCTTTGGCTGCCTTAGAATTAGCTGTTTAGATCAGGCTGACCTTGAACATGTAGATCTGCCTGCCTCTGTCTCCTAAATGCTGGCATTAAAGTTGTCCATCATCACTAACTACTTTTGACTTTCTAGGGCCTGTTATGTCATCCTCACCATCATATGGCTGCCTGTAATGCTGTTTTTCAAATTATTTTAGTTGAATAAAAATGTGAGCCATTTTTATTGGTGCACATTTTTACATCTTATGTTTCAGTCTATCTTCCTGATTTCAAAGATTCCTTTTTTATTATTTCATCATTTACACATACACACATTCATATATATGAGTATTATAACATAATTATATAATTTCTTCCTTCCCTTTATTTTCTCCAAATACTCCCACATACCATTTCTCTCTTCAAATTCATTCTCCCTCTCCCTTTCTCCTCT
>NW_004949096.1:14624254-14661761 GCF_000317375.1 Microtus ochrogaster | reverse complement strand
TCTTTCTCTCTCTCTCTGTTTCTCTGTTTGTTGTCTATACACATATACGTATACTTATACATATACATACAAGTTTGGTTGGAATTTTCAACTTCCAGCTCTCCCTTACATGATCCAGAAAGCAACATTCCTGTCTCTCTCTCCAATCCCCACTCATTCAGAGAGTCTCCTAACACAGAAAAGGCAACAAAAAAAAAAAAAAACCTAATTCCACATTCTTGGAAGTTACTGCAGCTTCCTCCTCTGAAGTTGCTCACTTTCTACCTACATACTCAACTTTTGACCATATTTGGGCACAAACCCAGCTTGTAGCAGACACATCACACATTGCCTACAACCTATAAAATCTCCCTGCTTTTGTTTGGAGGAACGGTTTCTCTGGCTTCTGTCTCTGGGACTGGAGACCCTGCCTGAGGATTACTATATTCTAATAAAACTGTTGTTTGTTTGGTTTTTTTTTTCAGTTTGACTTGATCTGATTTACTGTGTTGATACAGAAACCTATTGTGTAGGGAGCAGAAAACCTATTAATACACACACACTCTCTCTTTTACACACATACAAACACACACCCCTGTGTTATGCTTTTCTAGAGGAACAAAACTCATAGAGTTAATCTTTCTCTCTCTGTGCATATATAAGAGGAATTTATTAGAATGGCTTTGGTCCAGACAGTACAACAATGACTGTCTACAGACAGAAATTCCAAGAATCCAGTTGTTGCTCAGTCTATGAGATTGGATGTTTCAGCTGGCCTTCATTACACGCCAGAATCCCAAAGAAGTAGACTCTAATATCAGTGAAGGAATGGACTTGCCAATGAGAGTGAAAATAAGCAGCCAAAGGAGCAAGTTTCCTCCTTTTATGACCTTTATATAGGCTGCCATCAGAAGGGGTGGTCCAGATTGAAGCATGACTGCTTAAACAAGAGCCAAACAAGGGCAAAACCAATTAATCTGCTTACATGGAAGGAAGAAAAGCTCATGAGTCTTCAACTAAAGATAAATACCTACAGTTAGTTGTACATTTTTGTATTCTTAACCAGTCTGATTCTGACAAGTTTATTCTCTTTCACCTTCTTTGGATCAGCTCTTGAATTTAAAAGCAAATTGTTGTACACTTGTATACTTCCTGAAAATCTATTGTAGAAATTTCAAATGTCTCATCATGAAGCAAACTTACAATCTCTATTTTATAGTCTGTGTTTTTATAGATCTGATAGAAAGTGGAAATAAAGGCATCGGGCATGGTTATAGTATAGAATATTGCATATTTTTAGTATTCTGGGATTAGAATGTAGTCACTAACTGCAGATAAAGTTGTCAGTTTCCCTGTGTGAGACTGTGTCTATACCCTTTACAGTATTTGCTTCAGTCTTGAGTTCACTTTGCTTTGACATCAGTTTGATAAGAAAAATAGTTAATGTTTCACTTTTAAAATTAAAAAGAGGCAAATTTAAGTAAGTTCTCATCAACACCATACAAAACTCATATCCCTTGATTCCGACAAGGGTTTGGTACCTTTTATTAACGAGTAAATTTACACAGATAGTGGGGACTAAATACTATGAAAAAAGTTGGTTTTTAGGGAGAACGTTGCTGCAGTCTGCTTGCTGCTGGTGCTTTGCTTTGGAATGTATTCCTTCCTCTGAAATATGGTGACATGTCTCAATCCTATCTTTTCCACAAATAAAAATGCATGTGGGGAAAGGGCAGGAATAATTTGAGACTGCTGTTCATTTTAGATCTAATTTCTTGCAAACTGAGATGCTTCTGATCTGGGGATTTGCTGACCTAGTCATTTTGCTTGAAGTGTATATATGTATTTTTTTCCTGTTGGCACTTAACTGAATTTTACTTCTCTCCCCTGAAATCATACACACTGGACTGGCCTGTAAGCAAGGGTGGTGTGTTCAGACAGCCATTCCTCTTCAGTACTTCTGAGTGTTGAAAGACAAAATCCACTCCAAGTCAATAAACCTCAATCTTCTGGTCCTGCATAGTCCCCTGAAGGAGCTTCCTTTCAAGATTCATCCTCCCACTTAAGAAAGCAGTTTCAGTTTCATGGCCCCGCCCACCTTTTGTGTTTCCTTGAAAAGTGCAAAGGAAAAAAAGGAGGCTATCTCTCGAGAAAACTCTGAATTTGTAATCTATTTCCTGACGGAAATGACTTCAAAAGTAAATTAGAGTAAATTTGCCTTTCAGGAGGCAAAGAAAAATCTTTCTGTTCCTTCTCAGTCAATATTACTTGTGACTTTCCACCTCTCCTCTAAGACTTTTCTTTCTCCCTTTTGTCTCTTCAACCCTGCCCCTGGAGGAGCAGACTCCAATCAATCCAAAACAATAACACATAATTATATTCATAATTTACCTATGGGTTATATAGATATAGATGATAAAAATATTAAAGATATACTTACAATAAGTGAGTTATTATTAAATTTGCTTTATAGAATGAAAGACTGATGAAACAGCGATTAGAAATAGGAATTAGTTGTCCTGGAAACAGGTATCTGTGCCACTTGTTTGCAGAAGCCTAAGATCTTCTGTGTTCTTGGCTTGACACGGACTACACGAGAGAGATCATTGTATTTTCCAGAAGCTGGATGAAATTAAATTTTCCCTAATAAAGTTCAGTTAATATTGCGATATTCGATGTTCACACTTAATGTCAATGCACATCAGAATATGGGTGAGTGTAAGTCTTTGGTTTTACAGTAACCATTCTGAAAACTACTACTCTTGTTTCAAGTGCATTTTTTCTTCTCTACTTAACCTCTATACTCAAGCCAAATTTATTTTTTAATTACCCTTTCCATTCTCCTATTTACAAAATTTCAATGGCTCCAAGAACATTGTTTTGTAAAGAAGGAAAAGGGTCTCTGTGGAGGTGAGCAGGGCTTGAACTTCAGATCTCCTACCTCAGCATCTCAAAAGCTAAACTTCCAGGCAAGCACTATCATTTCAGAAAAAAAAAAAAAAACAGAACTCATCTCATCACCATCTCCAACTCCACAACAAAGCCCCTCCTCTCCTTTCCATCATCTTTTAATATCCTCCTTTTTTTCTTGTGTTTCTTTGTTGACTGTCACTTTGTCAATGTCCTTTCTGAATTTTTTACACACTATTAAATCCCTGGTCAAGAAATATGAAACTTTAATCATTGAAGAACTTTTCTAGTCATTTCATAATCATGAAAAAGTAAATCTATGAACATTGCCTATTGTATCTTTTTATTGTCTATTTCTAGAATAGTTTATGTCATGTGGCGATCACACAAAAATGTTTGTTTAATGAATTAATGATCTCATGATGAAATACTTGGTTTCCGTTACTTACCACATTTAATTGGGCATTCAAACATCCATGGTGATTATGATTACATTCCAGTGGATGGAAGATCTTTTTTATATAAATGAACACACACACATGCTCACACACACAGGCACACAATCAATCAGTCAATCAGAATAAACTTTGAATAACAATATAACTAACTGAGACCTTCTGAAATTGCTCATATTCTTATCATAAGTTTCTATGGTGTTACTACAAGGGTGAATGATTTTTAAGTTTTATTTTTAATCTTGTTTATGTTTACAAGAGTGTAATTTCCACAGATGTATGGATGTCTATTGAGACCAAAAGAAGAATTCAGACCTCCTAGAACTGGAGTTAGAGGTAGTCATAGGTCACCTGATATGGATGCTCAGATCAGAACTTAGATACTTTGAAAGAACAACAGATACTCTTAGGTACTGAATCATATCTCTTGTCCCATAAATATTTTAACTTTTGTTATTACTAGATAATGAGGTAAGCTGTTTGGAAGTCTAGATCTAATAATATAAATTTTGGTATAAAACTTCACAGAAAGGAAACTAAATTTAACAAAAACTAATCTGTCTTCAGTCATCCAGCTAGGCAAAGATAAATGTAATATTAAAAGTGATTAAATTCACCAAAATTTATTGTTTTATTTTACTTATTAAGAAGAGAAGTTATACTGTGATTTTTTTAGAGGCTAGTACTTTATACAATTGCCTTTCTAAGTGCAGCCAATTTGAAATTAAATGTTAGTGTGAATGAACATTTGGAAGAACAAGATTCTGGGACAGAGAACTGAAGGGTGATGACAAAGGTTGTGACTATAAATCCTCCAGCAAACAAACAAACAAAAAACAAAACAAAAAAAAACAAAAAACAAAAAACCATAGACCTCTGTCCTTCACATAACAGAACTAGTGAAAAGTTTGATTGGGTTCATCAGTATCCAGGAAGGCTTCCATCTTCACGAGCTGTCTGTCTATTTAGGGACCTCTTTTAATTGAACACTAATTCAGACCAGTGCTATCTGCTTAATAAGGGACTCCTGTACCAACTGAAATTTCCTGTCTTGAAGGCCTTTCATCTCTTCCTAATTCCTTAGTAGTCTGATCAGAAGCCTGTGGAACTTGAGGGACCTCAGAAGCTCTTCAACCTTTGACCCAACTGCTCCTCCTGCTCTTCTTGGTCTAGGTCTGCCAACCTAGAGAACCAATCTTGAATTCATTTTCTGGCCTGGCAGTGTCATAAAAAAATTTTAGGAGAAAAATGTTTTCTTGTATTCCCCCTTTCTTTCAACCTCTGTGAAAAACATCTCATCCACACACGGAGATAAATATGTATTGAAAGTGAGAAATTCTCTCTGCATGTACTCCTCTAACACTTAAATAAGGGCACCAGGAGAGGATGGCACAACATCCTCTAAGGTACCCTTTCAAGGCACACCTTAGAATGCTTCCTAGAAGTTGCAATGGGTCCCCTTTTGGCATTTTGAGAAATTGAGATAATTATGAGAACAATCAGACACAAAGAAACACATTTGCTGATGTGGTGATAAGGTCTCTGTAATCTATTCTAACATTCACCTATTTCATCATTCTGTCTGGATCATAGCAAAGCAAATACTACAATGGCTTTAGGTTTGTAATAGGGGATGCTTACTCATTCTGTTTGAAAGTGACAATGATGGCAATTGCATCTCTTTATATGACCTTGTGATTATGTTCCTTTTTAAACAAGAGTACATAAATGTATACCTCTAGCTATCAATACATTTTGCTAACATACTTAGCAGAACTTTTTGTAATTGAGGCTTAGACAAACAAGGAAAAATAGATAATCAAGACTACTCTGGCTGAAACACACCTGGAGGAAAAGTTAGATCCCGTTTGCATCTTTTCAGTCCAGAAAGGATACTAGAAAGCCCACTTGTGGACTCTGTAGAATGCTGTTGAATTTATCCAATGTCTCTTTGGAAACATAGAGGAAAGAAGTGAACCCTAAAGCAGTGTCACTAGCTGGTGACAGAGCTATGTCATTCTTTACCAGAGGCTATGCCCTAACTTTTTATTTCCTAGTAAAATAAAATTCTGAAAATGAAAATTACTGAAAAGCAATTCAAACAAATTAAATTTACAATGGCTGAGTTGTCTGTAATGATCTTGTGACAGAATAAGTCCAAGAACTTCTAAAACAAGGATTTATGGTATTGCTTAATAAAGGCCATGCCCGTGATGAGCTATTATCTTGCCTGAGTGAATTTGTTCTTGAGTTCTTTCTTCCACCTCTCTTAGGTAGCACATTAGACCTCTTCTTGGTCATCTGAAACACATTGAGAATTCTGTAGCACATTCTTCGCCTTCTTCTACATTACACCTGCCCCAACCAATGTTTGCCAACTTCCTTGTACTTGTGGAACTACCAGGTATGTGAATGTGCAGAGAAATCTGAGAATGCCTACAGGAGGAGATAGAAGAAAGGCATGACCTCCCCATGTACTTGCAGAGGCCCTCATGAACATTGTAACTTCGAAGGAAGACATCCCCTTTCCCACTGTGGTAGGCAAGGAAGTCAGTATTTCACAGGAAAGTATTTAAACTATCTGAGTGAATATCTTTTTTACCTTTTGTCCTGGCTTCCTGTTACAAGCTGTAATATTTGCTTTACTCTTAAATCACTATTTATTTTCCTACTTTTGCAACCAAATGTCCAATCTTTAATCTGTTTTCTGCTCAATCTTTCCATCTTTAATTTTTACTTCCTTTCATTCTTCTATAGTCATTTCTTCTTGCCTTCTGCCTAATCTTCTTTGATCTTTTCTTTGCTGAATGTTTGTTAGGGTTTTTTGAATAAGTTAAAATAATTTTGATGTTAGAATTATATCATTTCCCTTTTTCACTCTTTCCTCTAGATTTTTCATGTGCACCACTCCATTCTCTTTTGAATTTATAGTCTCTCTCTCTCTCTCTCTCTGTCTTGCTGATACTATATACACATACACACAAAGATAGGTATAGATAGATGATAGATAAATAGATTGATGGATACAACCTGTCCAGTCCATATAGTGTCATTTGTAAATATGTTTTTAGTGCTGATCATTTGTTAACTGGTATCTTTCTTTCCCCTGAGGAAGACTATTTTCTCCTGCTCTTAGCTTTCTTTAGTTGCCTGTAGTTCTCTCTCTATGACTTATCCCTCATAATCTCTCCCCCCATTTTCCATATTACGATGTTTATTATTGTCATCATTTTCAGCTTATGTCTAAGCAACCCTATTGGTGAGACTTCAGGAGTGTAGTTTCAGACACTTCCAGATAACACAGTCTCACAACAAACTTCCTGTTCCTCTGACTCTTAGACTCCTTCCATTCCATTTTCCACTTGATCCCTGAGTTTTAGATACAGAAGTTATATTTTAGAAGTATTTATTGGGACTAGGGTCCACAACTCCGCATTTTGATTGGTTGTGTTTTTTGTGTGATGGTCTGCATCTGTTGTTAGGAGAATTTTCCTTGACAAGGGTTTGGGGCTACATTTTTTTTTCTGTGAGTATAAGCACATTATCAGTACAATACAGTTGGAGATTATGCTGAGTTAGTAAAGTGCCAGTTGTAGATTCTCCTCCAGAGTCCATGATTTATTATTCCTGGATAACTGGCTATATTTCCATTACCAGGTATAACTTCCCTTTTGTTGAGCAGGTCTTAAGTATGGTTAGAGAGATGACATCAAACTAAGATATGCACCCTTAGGTTTACCGTACCATGTTGGTCAGTGATGTGGTTCATAGGTACCAAAGATGGGTGGGGCTGTTGTTTTTTTTCCTCCCCTGGAAGATTACATAGCAACTTCTCATACCAGGTGAGCGTTCTTTCCTTAGCCTTCCTTTACTTTATCCCTCTTCCTCTCCTTCCTTTTGCTCTTACTGCCTCATTTTCTCTGCTCATCTTTTTCACTGTTCCATTTTTCATTTTTGAAGACTTGTTTCCCCTTTTTCTTTATCTTTGAGATTCGGGTTTCCTTTTTTACACTCTTCCATTCTTCCTTCTCTTTTTCCTTTCTTTTCTGACTTTTTCATCTTTATCTTTCTGTCTTCTACCACCTTTACTTCTTTCTTCTACATATTTTCTCCTCCACCCTCCAAATAATGTCTCTCTCCTTCACTTGTACTGGTTTTCCAAAAGCAGAACTATAGTGTAGCATGAGGGCTGGCTTGTTGGGGTTTCTGTCCCACCCAGTACCCCACAGCTGGCAAGCCACCCCCCAAAATCACACAGAGGTCTCCATAAGATTATAAACTGATTGGCCCATTAGCTGAGGCTACTTATTAGCTCTTGTAGCTTATATTAACCCTTTTTTTTTTGGTTTTTCGAGACAGAGTTTCTCTGTAGCTTTGGTGCCCGTCCTGGAACTAGCTCTTGTAGACCAGCCTGGCCTCGAACTCACAGATATCCGCCTGCCTCTGCCTCCCGAGTGTTGGGATTAAAGGCTTGCGCCACCACCGCCTGCCTGGCTAACCCATTATTCTTATCTATGTTAGCCACATGGCTCAGTACCTTTTTCAGTGGAGCAAGTCACATCCTGTTTCTTCCGTGATCTGGGCAGGATTCTGAAGAATGGGCTTCCTCCCTTCCTAGAATTCTCCTGTTCTTATTGCTGCACCTCTACTTCCTGTCTGGGTGACCCACCTATACTTCTTGCCTGACCAATCAGCATTTATTTAAAACATGATTGACAGAATACAGACAATTCTCCTGCACCACTGTAGGAATGTCGGAATTAGCCATTCAGAAGTGATATGCTAAAATGAGAGGGCAATGGACATTCAAAAAATAAAGGCTACATTTATGAGCATGTTTTATAACTGAGGCACAGAAACACTAAGCTGAATTCTTCATTCACAGGTCACCATTCCTGAGACAACACTTCTAGCCTCCATTTGAACCACTAAAGTAGAAACAAATATTCTCATGTCCAGAGAATAGACTCATGCAGAGGTGAAGAACCTTTAACATGGTACAGTGCTGCTTGTACTGGCCTGCATGTGTCAAGTTTGCAGGAATGGATCCTATCAATTGAACTCCGGAAAGTGAAAATAAATTACCTGGGGAAAAAGGAGTTTTTTTTTTTCTAATCTAATCTTCTAATCTCAGAAAACAGTAGAAATAACATGGATAACCAAACAGTAAAGGGTATTTGAAATAATAGTTTGGCTGAATCCATCTGCTTTAAACATAAATAAACTAACCTGGCCTCAAAACAAAGTCTAGTTATGCAGATATGTTCATTGGTTAGGCTCCATATTACTTTTGCAGAAGACATGGCTTCAGTTCCCAGCACCTACATCAGGCAGCTCCTCTTGAGTTCCTTGAGCACTGGAACAGATGTTGACACATACAGACAAGCACAAATACACACATGTACACTTAAACACACAGTGATGCAAACACACATACACTCATGTATACATGTGCACACACATTCCCACATGGATTAGCATAGACATAGGCAAACAAACTTTATCTATGCCATTCCAGGGTCTTAAGAACACATATCTGCAGCCTCGTTTTTGATTCTGATGCTTCATCAATCTTCCCATTCTAATGAGATTGAAGGAGGCAGAGAGGATTTCTTGGTTATTTAATGAATCATATTTGGAATTTCTTTTCATAATTTATTTTTAAATTAATACAAAAATATACATACTTTGTACATAAATATACCCGAATAATTGATATTAATCTCTAATAATTTCAAAAACAAGCTATATTTATTTTTGATATGCCAATAAAGGCAAAATTCCATGCAACAAAACTTGTGGGTATTTTTTTTATTGTGCATAATGGTTAAACTATAAACCTTCAAAAGAATCAGAGAAGTGAATGTTAATTACAAACATTTTTCTTACTGCCTGGATATCTTTGGTCAGCTTTCATTGACTTTGTAACCTCACCAATACTCACAGAGTATATAGGAAGCTAATAGGAACATGAGATATTTGACCCAGATTCATCAGTTAATAACCTATACATATAAAATTGACCATTACGTTTATTATGATATCAAACTTTTTGTTATTACATAACTATTATCCCTGCAGTTTTTATTATTATCATTAATTTGAGCCATAGATGTGAGAGAAGCATCAAGGGGTGTACAAATAAGAAATGCACCTCAACCTGTTCCTATATAATTTGGTATCTTCACATTGCTTTCCACCCAGTGCCTAATGGGCTTGGACACACATTGCCTTAGGGCCCCACTGTGCTGAAACCCAACAGAACTAGCTCTGTGCAGACAGCAGAGTGAATTGCCTCTGGCACAGCATGTACTAATAGAGAGCACTGGTAGGCTGAGAGGAAGCAAGACGCAGAGGGAGGATGTATTAATGATGATCCTCCTGCAAGAAGGGGAGAGATCAGGGAAAGATTAGTCAAACTGCTGATTTTGCACAGGGAGACCAGCTGTGAGAGGTTAATGAAACATTAGGAGAAGAGAGAAATCCAAAGATAGCCAGCTGCTACCTGGGATGGTGGCTTTGAGTCATCAGATTCCAAACCACCATGCTCAACAGACCTCCACAGCTGGAGGCAGAGTTATGACCCCCATCACTGCTGGCTTTGTGGAGAGGGCAGTTAACATCAGCATGGGTGTCCTAGGCTCTAAGAGACAAATCGTTAACTTACCAGTATCATACAGCTTCTTCCTCTTTCCTGGGATGAGTGACAAGCATGCCATCAGATGGAAAATGATTCAGATGGCTGGCACTAAAGCAAAGGTTATCAGGTTTTCTGCTCAGTAGAGGCTCTACTCCATGACCAAAACCTAAGGTCTCCAAAACTGAGTCAGAAAAAAAGCGAAGAACTGTCTCTGACATATAAAATTGCTGTATCGAACACTTTTCATTGGTTTAAAGAACTATTTCTAAAACTTGGTTTTCTGTTTGTCACTGCCTAGTTAGATGACAGTCTCTATCTCAGTCATGACAAACCCCATTAATCAGAATGAGTTGTCCTTTGCTACTATCAGCAGCCAGCATATATTTCTCTCCCCACAAGATACTTAACCTCATTTGACCAAAAGGAACAATTTTTATTGGGCATCATTTATGAAAACATATTAGCTTCTCTGTCCACACATAATGAGAAATATATGGTGAAATATTTGTTAAGCCTAAGTTATTGTCATTTGGAAACTAAACTGAAATGGAAGGGCAAAAATAAATGGTTGTGATTTTGTTTTAACTCAGTGTGCACATGATGAAATCTAATGTTCTATTGTGCTTTGTGTGTCACAGTCTCTTCAGTTGCTTCTATTTGTGTGGGCGCTTAAGCCTAGTCCTCTTGTCTCCTAGGAAACTACGTTATCAATATCCCTTCCAAGCTGTATTGGACTTCAGCCATCAAGATTTACAATAATAACAAGATATTAAATAGGATTTCATTTTTCTTTCTAACCTCTAACAAACTCAGTTTTTAAAAAAGTGAGAAGTAATTTATTTCAGAAGCAACATTGAATCCACTGCTACACAAAGAACCTCTAAGATTTTTTTTTTTTTATTTTACATTCTGGTGGCAGGCTCCTCTTCCTTCCTCACTCCCCAATACCTTCTTCCTTCCCTAATCTGTTCTCACTCCCTAATAAACTCCTCTGCAATTTATGTTTATGAAAGGCAGGTCCTCCATGAGTACAGCAAAATATGGCATATCAAGTTGCAGGAAGACTAAGAACTACCTATGTATTAAGGTCAGACAAGGTGACCCAGTATGAGGAGTAGGGTTCCAAAAGTCAGTAAGAGTTAGAGACAGCCCCTGTTCCCACTATTAGGAGTAACACAAAAGGACCAAGCTACACAATTGTGATATATATGCAGAGCACCTTGGTCAGTCCCATGCAGGCTCTCTGGTTGTTGGTTCAGTCTCTGTGAGCCCCTGTAAGTCCAGGTTAGTTGATTCTATGAGTTTTCTTGTACTGTACTTGATCCCTCTAGATCCTACAATCCATTTTCCCCTCTTTTGCAAGAATCTCCAAGTTCTGTCAAATGTTTGGTTTTGGGTCTGTATCAATAGCTGAATGAAGCCTCTCTGATGACAATTGGGATAGGAAACAATCCCAGCACATCCCATAGGCAGGACAGACTGTAGGTCAAAAGTTATGTGGCCAGGATGATTTCCTCCTTGTCCCACTTGTATTCTTGCCTGATCACAGGAGATGGCCAGTTCAGGCTACATATCTAGGAGTCTTGGCAGGGGTCATCCTTGTAAATTCCTGGGAGAGTCCCTTGCACCAAGAATTACCCTATCCTGAAATGTTCCACTTCCAGTATTCTCTTTCAGTACTCTCCTCGCCTGCACCCACTAACCTGACTGCTCATGTTTCCATCTCCATGAGTCCTCAGTTTATTCACAAAATCTCTTCTATTTCCCCTTGTCAGAGAGATCCAAGTGTCCCCTGATAAACCATTATTGTTACCTAGTCTTTCTGGGTCTGATGATTGTAGCATAGTTTTCCTTTATTTTAAAACTAGTATCCACGTATGAGTGAGTTCATGCCATGCTTGTCTTTCTTGGTATGGGGTGCCTCACTGAGGATGAAACATTCTAGTTCCAATTATTTGCCTTCAAATTTTCTGGTGTCCTTGTTTTTAACAACTGAGTAATACTCTATTGTGTAAATGTACCATTTTTCTAAGACTCCTATATACAAACAATAAATGGGATAAGAAAGAAATCAAGTAATCAACACTCTTTATGATAGTCTCAGATATTATAAAGTATCTTGATGTAACTCTAACCAAGTAAATGTATGACAAAAACTTCAAGTCTTTGAAGAAAGAAATTGGAGACAATATCAGAAGATGGAAAATTCTCACATGCTCACAGATCGGTAAGATTAACACAGTAAAAATTGTCATATTACCAAAAACAATCTACATATTCAATCCAACACAATTCTTTACAGATCTATAGGGATAGCCCAACCCCCTTAGGAGGCGTGTTCTCCTCGGGATAATGTTTACATATAAATCTGGTGAGCATGAGCCCCTGCCGCCCCTTCTGCTTTCCTGTTCTCCGCAGGAACCTGTGGTTCTGTAAGTCTATTTCCCCATTAAAGCTGTATATATTATTACAATCTGTCTGCATTCATTTTACACCAATACACAGATCTGGAAAGAACAATGCTCAACTTTATATGGAAAAAACAAACAAACAAAAAGACAGGATGGCTAAAGCAATACTGTATGATTAAAGGTCTTCTGGAGATATCACCATCCCTGATTCCAAGCCCTACTACAGAGCTATAGTAATAAAACCTGCATGGTACTGGCATAAAAACAGATGAGTTGATCAATGGAATTAAATAGAAGACCCAGATGTAAACACACACACCCATGGATACCTGACTTTTGACAAAGAAGCCAAAATTGAACAATGAGGAAAAAAGGAGAATGTCTTCAACAAATGTTGCTGGTCTAACTGCATGACAGTACGTAGAAGAATGCAAATGCCTCTGGAACTTTTAAAGCAGCCTGTATTCCATTGTCTGTTATCTGTGGTAGAGTGTTTTCAACATGATGTGGAGCATCCTTCCATCCTCCTAGGCATTCCCTTCCACATTTAAAGCAGCCTGTATTCCATTGTCTGTTATCTGTGGTAGAGTGTTTTCAACATGATGTGGAGCATCCTTCCATCCTCCTAGGCATTCCCTTCCACATTTAAAGCAGCCTGTATTCCATTGTCTGTTATCTGTGGTAGAGTGTTTCAACATGATGTGGAGCATCCTTCCATCCTCCTAGGCATTCCCTTCCACATTTGGTTCTGGTATTCTTCTGGCCAGAAAACAATCTGTTCTTCAGCTTCTTCTGTGCTCTTAGATGAATTTTTATCACTATGATATTGCAGATGTTCCATGAGCAGCAGATTGAGAGGTGCTGGCACACTGGTGCTCCTAGCCCACATTTTATAAAGGCCTGTGGTAATTAATCTTGTATCACAATGAAGAATTACTTCATGTAAAATATAATTGAGGAAAAAATTCTATTTTGACTTGTAGTTACAGAGGTTCTCATTCCTAGTCCTTGACTCTAGTGATATAGAGCTCAAACTGAGGGAGAACTGAGTGATGACACAATCATGTGGCAGTGACTGCTCATGTCTTTGTAGACAGGAGGCACAGAAAATGAGTCAGGATAAGAAAAACTCCTCAAGGACATGCCCCAGAAACCTACTTCTTCCAACTAGGTGCCATCTCCCACTTTCTACCATTTCCTAGAAATTCTATCATATCATGAATCCATCAAGGGATCAGTCCATTAATACTTTCTGAGACAAGAGAGTCTGACCATTTCCTGAAATCCATCAGCTAGAAAGCAAGGTGCAACTATATGAGCATATGTTGGTTGTTTCAGATACAAGCCATGTCATTGAAACAGTAAGAGAAAAAGAATGAACTGCATTAGTTGCCTCGAAATAGAGACTAGTGATACCCCAGCTGCTTCTAGAGAGAGGATGGGTATACTGGTGTGGGCATTTTAGATTGTGCAGTCCCAAGAAAGCAGAAAAACTTTAGCCTTGATTTACATCATTTTGTAGTGGCTTCATAAACCATCAGAGGACCCACTTGGATAACTTTTCTCCAAAAGGCAAGCCAGAAAATTAAAACCTTGAAAAACACACATTTTCTCCTTTTCTTCTGGAGTTGCCCTTCATGTAGTAATAAATGAAATTTGTATAAATGTGAATATGTGTGGGAAAAAAATAGGAATAAATTATATCACCTTTGGAATGAGGTTAAAAGATGCTGAAGACACTTATTAAAGCCTGAGCACATTACAAACTTCTCTTGGGCACTACAAAAATGACAATTAGTTTTGCATGAACCTCAATCCATTGGAAACTTTTATTCATGGCAATTTTGGATCTGCCTGTGTAATGTTATTGAAGAGATACTGTCATGAAGCCTCTTCTTCTCTAACATTCATTATCCTCTTTAACAAATGTTGGAATCTAACTCTCATACTCTTAGCTTTTTCAACTCTGCTGATTTAGTAATAGGATGTAAGATAAGTAAGTTATAGAGTACACTCTTCAAGCAGAGTTGAAAGAAAATATGAGACTCTAATATTCAATTAGTTTAAAATTTAAACTTTTTCTTTAATATACCCTTCTAGATAGAGAGGTTCTGAGAGTCAGAAACTGACTGTAAAATTGAAGACCAAATCAATGTTGGGTCAGTAAAATTCTTTCCAGATAAACACACTTGAATTACATAGATATTTTCTAGTTCTTTTAGGTAATTATGAAGTTTCTTACCAAAAATTGAGACTCCTTTCTGACAATTATATAATAGCTATATAGAATAGTTAAAATCTAGGAGATCCTAGTTAAACTATTGTTAATTTACTTGACTCTTAAGAAATAATAAGACCCTAAAGCATGGGAAGGACATTCCTGGGGCAAAGTAAGGATTCCAGTATCAGCTTATGAATATATTGAGTATTTAACAAATACTTGTTGAAATTAGGTCAATACACTAAAAATTGAAAATGAGAGTAAATCAGTCAAATCCATTCTTTGATGTCTGAGACACTAATTTTTTTAGATATGGAGGTTCATCAAAAATTTATAGCCAAAAAAATAATGTCATGTTGCAAAAGAAATGACCATAAAATATTGCCTTCCAAAATGGTTGAATCTAGGTACCTATCTGAAACATTATTCTGCTCAACTAAGCTAGCGCTATATAAATGCTTTTTAAAACAACATCAAATGATTCTTCTTCCCTTGAATCTAAAAGAATAAATAAAATTAGAAGTCCATATTCTATGAAAGACTAAATGAGTTTCATTTATATCTGTCTACATATAAGAGAGATCAACGGCAACTGTGTTCCAGTCATCTGACTCATTCATGATTCAGTAATTTTTCTTACTAGCAAAGTACCTGAACCCTAATCTAATCCAAACAGGACAAAAAACATGTCCTGGGGGACTAATTATAGGAAGTGCCTGGAGGAACTCATACAAAGAGGTATTTAGGCAAGTTAGTTTCCCCTTTATTTGGACTTCCAGTATTGTGCCCAACATACATTGGAGACAGAGATTTTCATAGATTAATGGCAATACTGGATTTTTCCAGATAAATGATCTTCTTATTATCATATTTGGACAGTTTTCTAAAAAGTCTGACACATGTGTCTATTGTGAATGCATCCCAGAAGCCAAGTGTTCCCAATAGAAGATTTGACCTGAAGGCCAATAGCATGAGAGAGCAAACAGACATGTTGCTCCATAGGAATGAACAGCCACCTTCACAACTGTAGATGGGAACACTATTTTATTAGTTGTTTAAAGATGTGGCTGTTGTGACTACAGTGTATACTCCATGGAGCGCTGAACAGAATGACTGCCCATCTCTACAGATACTTATGTCTTTATAAGGAGGTAGCCAACACATATTCACTTGTTTTCCATTCGATTTTGTAGAACTGGTCTCTTCTCACTCATATTCATGAAACTGGTTATAAGGTTTCTCATAGGAAATAATTTGACATGAGTCATTCTCTCATAAACTAACGGAGGCTAAGAATGCAATAGCAGAAGTGATGAGTGGATATGATGCTTTGTGAGCCTTATTAACTCTTTTAAAGTTTCGAAGAATCATATAACTAAGACTCTTATAATCCCCACTTTCTGGGTGAAAAATATGTTTATAAAGGCTAAATAAATGAATCAAGATTGCACCATCAGAAAGGGCTTTAAATTCAGGTGGCCTGGCAATATTGTTGATTGATGTGTTCCTAAGGCAAGTCATTATTAATTTATCATTTTTCCATCTTCAAGAGAAAACAAAGAGAATATGTTTTATTCTTTCTCATTTACGATGATAGCATTTGTATCCAAAGCTCCCATTTATTGTGAAATCTCCATCTGAAAGGAAAGAAACACTTATAGTAGATGCCTTTATAATATAGTTTAGGAGACTCATTATGTTAAAAAAGCACCAAAGGTGAATCTGTGCTACAATCTGCTAGTCTATTAAATAAATATATAAAATTGAGCTTAAAATATGAGCCTACAGTCAAATGCCTTCTGCTGCAAACAAATTTGTCTCACCAGACAAAACAACCAGCTGTGCTCCCGGTCTCACTCCTGACATCACCCTCTGCCCTAGCTAGCAAGAGAATTTTTTTTTCATCCTTATTTCTTACCAAGTATGCTTCAAGACACTGGGATATCAACTAACCAAAGTCTAGATTATTACTAAATAAAGACATATTTTGAGCACTACAACATCTTTTTTGTTTGATCCAAGTGTTTAAATAATATTCAGCTATTTTTTTCACTCTGTATAGATGAATTATTATATTCATCACAACTAAAGCTGGCTTTAGTACTAATTATGTTTTGAATCCTTCCCATATGTCTGCTGATTAATTTATTCTCAAAATTCAAGGAGGTATACCATATTATAATTGGAATCTTTTTTATACTTTATGAAAATGCTATAAAAAAAGGTGAATTTGGTAATGAAAACAATGTTGGGCAATGCTATGAATGCATGTAGTTTGAACCCTGTGCACAGTCTCACCTCTTTAAATGTTTGAAGGACTAGAAACATCCTCATCTAAGTAAATATCTATCATCATCTTTACCATCTCCATCTCTATCCTCTTTATATACACCTTCTCTAAATCTATAGGTACCTTCTCTATAGCTATACCTACTTTCTCTATCATCTACCATCTATCATCTACTATCTATCTATCTATCTATCTATCTATCTATCTATCTATCTATCTATCTATCTATCTATCTATCATCTATCAGTCTGTCTGTCTATCATCATCTCTGTGTATCTGTACACTACATAAAGAAGTTTTAAAAAGGTAAACATGGTCTTAATGCTTCAGATCATGAGAATACCGAAAATATTCATGTCTCTTTAGTAACAGACAAGTTGAAATACACTATCTTGACCATCATTTTCATTTCATATTAACTGCCAAAAAATCTTGATGCTCATCTTCCAACTCAAATTAGAATCATCACAAATCTAGTGCTTTCAGTGGATTCTGAAACTCAGGAAAGGAAACACTTGGGCTTCGTAGCCTGTAACTAGTGTCAAAAGCCCTGATGTGAGAGACAGTCTACCATGAAGGTACATGTTGTTATGTTACTATAAAAAGTAGATGAAAATTGATTAAACATCTGTATCTGAGACTAAGAAGTATGTTGAAAGTCACTAAATGTGTTTTCTCTTTTGAAGAAGAGTGCATGTTTATACAATGCTTAATTCACTGTTCCATGACAAACCATTAGGAGTTTAGGAGTTTTTTGATTGTGTAATATTTCTTTGAAGTGAAGATAAGACATATTGTTTTTTTAGTTTACATATACAACTAACAGAACTAAAAAAAAACAGTATTAAAAATTGGCGATTGATAAATGTTGGCTTATAAAATTGAACAAAGCTCATGGTAACAATAGTTCAGCTGTAGTTATATAATGCATTGACAGAGATGACTTCATTTTCAGTCATCCCAGTACAGCCCACATTAACCAGTAGAGCTCCAGGGGAAGAGCCCAGAAAGTTTTTGCATAAATGTATGTATTCATTTTCCCTTTGGGATCCAGCTGAATCAGGCATCTATTTCTGGGCCATTTACCATGGGAAGAAGGAAACAAGTAGATTGTCTTAAGTCAATGAGAACTTAACAATGGTGTTAGAAAATGAGAAAAGAAACTAGAACCACAAACAGTCTGAAATTTTCTACACCAATAAAAAAAATGCTTGTCCAGAAATGGAACCCAAACATCATGACTGCAAGAACTATTGTAAAAATATGGAGCTACTAAACACTGTGCCCCAGAATGGCAGGGCTGTCTTCTATCACTAGACATATACTTTGGCAGTATCAAAGTGTTTAAAAGTTTAAAAATTGTAGTGTTTTCATTATGGCTTATGAACATGTTCCCACTTTGGGAAAATTCTTCTGTAGTAAAGGGTCAGGCAGTGAAGCACTTGTCACCCACTTTGACTTTTAGAGACTGGGCCTCACAGAGAAAATACATGACAGTGGGATGTTTGATGATAGTTATCTAGGATCAATACAAATCACAGGAAGAGTAACCATTTTGGAGGATGGCAAAGCACATTCAGAACACATGTCTGATCAAGAAAATAATGATTTTCAGTAGAAGCACAGCCTTTGAGGCAAGACAGTCCAGAATACTACTGTTAGGTTCGTCCATAAGTAAAGCACACTTTTTTTTCTTTAGGCTTAGATTCTTCTTCTATAAACTAAAACCATATCAACTATTCTACGGATAAGAAAATTATATTTGATTATACATATATAAATTGTGTGTATATGCATGTACATGTAAATTACATGAGAAATAAGTGCAGCTTTGTCCTTTCCTTCTATGCCCTAGAACACAGTTTGAAATCATCCTTGATGTGTTATGTCTGACTTAGAATCATTAAAAATTACTAGTTAGAGATGTGGCTTACCATTTAAGACAGTCAGGAGGACCTGAGTTTAGATCTCAGATCTTACATCAGTCAGCTCACAAATGGCTGTATCTCCAGCTTTAAGGGATACAACATCCTCTTCTGGTCTCCACAGGCATGTACATGGATGCACACACATGCGCGCACACACACACACACCTCATGATGAAAACAAATCTTAAAAAGCAATACAAAACAGTATTTGATAAAGCCATGATATATAATAGATAAGAATAGAAACTACGGAGCTACGGTGCCTAAGTTTAAACATAACTCTTCGAGTGTGTATTGGTTCTTTGCTTTAGGTTTCGTTTTTGATTGTTGTTGTTGTTGTTGCTGCTGTTATACAGTCTTTCTTTATAGCCTAAACTGCTCTGAAACATACTATACAGCTCAGGTTGGCCCCAACTCATGGCAGTGTTTTTACATCAGCCTCCAGAATGTTGGCAAACTCTTTTTCTAAATGGTAGATTACTTACTTAACTTTCTTGTCTCCTAGATTTTTCATGTATAAAATGAAAATAAAAAGATGATCTGCCATTTCTAGATCAGTTACCATATGCCACACATTCTAAACCTTATCATGTAAAAGCTCAATTATCCTCCCAATCACTTTGGATAATGGTAGAATTACTTTCATTATTTTACAGATGGGGAAATGGAAACAAATGGTTAGTAGCTTAACCAAATGATAGCACTCTTTTTTTTTTTTAATATAGAAAGTATGGCTCTGAAGTCACTCTTTGATCTAAACACTCTGTCATTGTATATTTTTACCCTTCAACTTACTAGAATTTTCTTATTTAATTTACTCAAAATTGAGATATTGTAAAACTTTGCTTTCATGAAATTTAAAAAGAAAAATAAAGCAACTAGGTTACAATAAACAGCTCAAGGTCAAACAGCACATAGATTTTGGTGTCTGCTTTTAAAATCTGTAATTCATATATCCAAATCCATATAGCCTGCATTTTGCTACAACCTTCAAGCTAAGTTTTGTGAAAAGTAACATGGTCACTTTCTAGGAAGAAAATTTTCAGTTCTGTGAAACATTCTTTTTAACCACATGTCTTATTCAAGACTTCTGTTGTTTTATGTGCACTGGGAACTTCCATAGTTGGTTTTTCCTCCTCATCCCACATTGGTAGTGTCACTGCTCTGTGGCTGTTGAAAGTCTAATTTTTATTTTTTTTCTGACTTCCATGGTTGACAGGCTGGTTCCATCCCTGTCGAATGGGAGTAGGTGAGCTCCCATTAGCTCAGGTAAACTGTTTCCGTGAGTGTACCCATCATGGTCTTGACCTCTTTCCTCATACTCTCTCCTCCCACTCTTGGACCTAGCTTTGGGAACTCAGCCTAGAGCTCTGCTGCGACTCTCTGCTTCTGTTTCCATCAGTTACTAGATGAAGACTCTGTAGTGATATCTAAGATATTCATCAATCTGACTACAGGGCAAGGCCAGTTTTCTCACCCTCTCTTCTATTGCTTAGGGTCTTAGCTGGGATCATTGTTGAGAATTCCTGGGAATTTCTCTAGTGCCAGGTTTTTTGATAGCTCCATAATAGCTTGCTCAATCAAAATATCTCTTTCTTTGTCTCATCTCTGTCCTTCCTCCATCTCGACTACCCTGTTTCCTCAAGTTCTCCTCACCCCTCCCCTTCAGATTCTCTTCCCCTTCCTCTCTCCATTCTCCTCCCACAAACACGTTCCCAATTTTATCAGGAGATCTTGTCTATTTCCCCGTTCCAGGTGGCTCTATATATGTTTTTCTTAGGGTTCACCTTGCTATTTTTCTTCTCTAGGATCATGAACTATAGGTTCAACATCCTTTGCTTTACAGCTACTATCTACTTATGAGTGAGTACATAACATGTTCATCTTTCTGGGTCTGGTTAACCTCACTCAGATGTTTTTTTTTTTCTCCATCCATTTAATGCAAATTTCAAGATGTCATTTTTTTTTACCACTTAGTACTCGAATGTGTAAATGTGCCACATTTTCTTTATCTGTTCTTCAGTTGAGGGGCATCTAGATTGTTTCAAGGTTCTAGCTATTACAAATAATGCTGCTATGAACATAGTTGAACAAATGCTTTTGTAATATGATTGAGCATCTTTTAGGTATATGCCCAAGATTGGTATTGCTGGACCTTGAGGTAGGTTGATTCCCAGTTTTCTGAGAAACTGCCATACAGACTTCCAAAGTGGTTGTACAAGTTTGCATTACCACCAACAATGGAGGAGTGTTGCCCTTACTACATATCATCTCCAGCATAAGCTCTTGTAAGAGGCTGCTTATTTGTTTTCTAGCTGCCCAGATTCCCAAAATAACCACACAGAAACTGTATTAATTAAATCACTGCTTGGCCTATTAGCTCTAACTTCCTATTGGCTAGCTTTTACATCTTAATTTAACCCATGTCAATTATTTTATATTTTACCACAAGTCTCATGGCCTACTGGCAAGTTTTCTGCTGTCTGTCTCTGGTGGCGACTCCATGGCTTCTCTCTGACTCCACCTCCTTTCTCCCAGCATTCAGTTTTGTTTTCCCTACCTAGCTCTACTCTACCCTATCACAGGTCTAAGACAGTTCCTTTATTAACCAATGGTATTCACATCATACAGAGGGGAATCCCACATCAATAAGCTATCATTGGTGTATTTGATCCTAGTCATTCTGACTGCTGTAAGACAGTATGTCAGAGTTATTTTGATTTGCATTTCCCTGATGGCTAAGAATGTTGAATATTTCCATAATGGTCTTTCAGCCATTTGAGATTCTTCTGCTGAGAATTCTCTGTTTAGTTCTGTACCCCATTTTTAATTGGGCTATTTGGAATTTTGATGACTAATTTCTTGATTTGTTTATGTATTTTGGAGATCAGTTATTTGTCTGATGTGGGTTGGTGATGATCTTTTCTCATTCATTAGGTTGCCTTTTTGTCTTATTGACTGTGTCCTTTACTTTACAGAAGCTTCTCAGTTTAAGGGGGAACCATTTATATATTGTTGCTCTCAGTACCTGTGCTACTGGTGTTATATTTAGGAAGTATTTCTTGTGGCCATGTATTGAAGGCTACTTCCCACTTTCTCTTCTATCATGTGCAGCATAGTCAGATTTATATTGAGGTCTTTAATCTATTTGGTTTTGAGTTATGTGCATGGTGATAGATATGGATCTATTTTCATTCTTCGAAAAGTTGACATCCAGTTATGCCAGCACCATTTATTGAAGATGCTTTCTTTTTTCCATTGTATGTTTTTATTTTTTTTGTCAAAAATCAGGTGTTCATAGGTGTGTGGATTAATGTCTGGGTCTTCAATTCATTTCCATTGGTTAACTGGTCTGTTTTTATGCCAAAAGTAAGATGTTTTCATTACTTTAGCTCTATAACAGAGCTTGATTCAGGGATGGTGATGCCCCCCAGAAGTTCCTTTGTTGTAGAGGATTATTTTGGCTATTCTCAGTTTTTTTTTTGTTTTTGTTTTTCAATATGAAGTTGATTATTGTTCTTTCAAAGTCTGTGGAGAATTGTGTTGGGATTTTGATGGGGGTTGCATTGAACCTAAAGATTGATTTTGGTAGGATTGCCATTTTTATTATGTTAATCCTACCTATCCAAGAGCATGGGAGATCTTCCTTGACCTAGAGGTAGTTCAATAGAGCACTGTTCAATTTCTATGAGTTTGTAGACTTTCTGCAATTAGTGTTGTTATTAAATTTTAAATTTAATCCATGGTTACTCCATTTTTTTTATCTGTTGAGGTTTACTTTGCTACTGAGTATGTGGTCAACTTTAGAATAGGTTCCATGAGGTGCTTAGAAGAAGATATATTCTTTTGTGTTTGGGTTGAATGTTTTATGGGTTGAATGTTGTATAGATATCTGTTAAGTCCATTTCATTCATGACATCTGTTAGTTCTATTATTTCTCTGTTAAGTTTCTGCCTGGTTGTCCTGTCCATTGGGGAGAGTGGGGTGTTGAAGTCTCCTATTAGTATGTAGGGTTTGATGTGTGATTTAAGCTTTAGTAATGTTTCTTTTACATATGTGGGTGCTCTTGTATTAGGGGCATAGACTTTCAGGATTCAGACTTTATCTTGATTGATTGTTCCTGTTATGAATATGATGAATCCTTCTCCATCTCTTCTAAATTATTTTAGTTTGAAGTCTATTTTGTTGGTTATTGAGATGGCTATACCTGCTTATTTCTTAGGTCCATTTGATTGGAAAATTTTTTCCAAGCCCTTTACTCTGAGGTAATGTCTGTCTTTGAGGTTGAGGTGTGTTTCTTGTATACAGGAGAAAATTGGATCCTGTTTTTGTATTCATTCTCTTAGCCAGTGTCCTTTTATAGGTGAATGGAGTCCATTGATATTAAGAGATATTAATGACTTGTGATTGTTAATTCCTGTTATTTTCAATGATAGTGTGTGTGTTTCCTTTCTTTGGGTTTTGCTGGTGTGAGATTATCTGTTGCCTATGTTGTAGTGGGTGCAGTTAGCTCCCTTGGCTTGAAATTTTTCTCCTAGAACTTTCTGTAGTGCTAGATTTGTGGACAGATTTTGTTTTAATCTGGTTTTGTCTTGGAATATATTGTTTTCTCCATCAGCGGTAATTGAAAGCTTTGTTGGGTATAATATTCTGGGCTTATATCTTGGTCTTTTAGTGTCCTGGACCTTCTAGCTTTCATGGTTTCCATTGAGAAGTTGGATATAATTCTAGTAGGTCTACCTTCATATGTTACTTGGCCTTTTTCATTTGCTGTTTATTATTCTTTCCTTTTTCTATAGGTTTTGCATTTTGAATTATTATACAGTGAGTAAACTTGTTTTTTAATCCAGTCTATTTGGTGTTCTGTAAGCTTTTTGTACATTCATAGTAGTATTCTTCTTTAGGTTGGGAAAGTTTTCTTCCATGATTTTGTTTAAAATATTTTCTGTGCCTTGGAACTGGAGTTCTTCTTCTGTTATCCCTATTATTCTTAAGTTTGGTCTTTTCCTGGTGTCCCAGATTTCCTGGATGTTTCAAGTTAAGAATTTGTTGGATTTAAGTATTTTCTCTGACCAGTGAATCTATTTCTTCTATAGTATCTTCAACACCTGAGATTCTCTCATCTATGTCTTGTATCCTGTTGGTTATGCTTGTGTCTGTAGTTCCTGTTCATTTACCCAGATTTTCCATATCCAGAATTCCCTAGGTTTCTTTCGTCTTTATTTTCTGTATTTTATTCTTCAAGCCTTGAACTGATTGCTTTACCTGTTTAATTGTTTTTTCCCCCCTTGGGTTACTCTGAGAGATTTTTTGATTTCTTCCAATATTTTATTTTTCTTTTCTTCCATTTCTTTACAGGAATTTTCCCTTTCCTCTTTAAAGGTCTCCATCAACCTCATAAAGTTACATTTAAAATAATTTTGTTCTGGGTTATGCTGATCAAGTCTTCCTGCTGTGTGACTACTTACCATGTTGCTTTTTAGGTTGTTGGATGAATTCTTCAATGGTGCCTACCCATCTCTTCCTTCAGTTGGTGCCAGCAGAGTGTTTGCCTCTTGGTCCAATCTTTGAAATGGCTGTCTGTGTCTTTGGAACTGTTCTTGGTCTGCTCTGTACTGACACTGTTTATGTCTCAGAGAGCCACTGAGGTCTCTCCTGGCCCTGTCTCTTGCCCTGTTCTTTTTGTCTGCTTTCTTGGTTCATTCTCTTGATCCACTCTGCAATCACAGCTTGTGCTTCAGAGTTTCTCTCTTGATCGTCTCTTTTGGTCCTCTCTCTTGGTCCTCTCTGTGTAATTGCAACTTGTGTTTCAGCATTCTCATGAGGTTTCAGGGGGTGGTTGGAGGGCATGGGGGCAGTGTGGGACTTGTAGCTTTCAGGTGGGATGGGGGTGCTGGAGCATCCTACCTGCAGGAAATTCACTTGCTGGCTGGCTAGAGAAGCCAAGGCAGGTGGGGGACGATCTCTTGATTTTGCCCTACCCCCCCATATGAAGGGCCTATAGGCTAGGGTGTCCTGCTGAGTGGGTGGTCACTCACCTCTTGGTCCTCTCTGCATAGTAGTAGCAGGCTGTGTTTCATAGTTCCACTGAGGTTGGGGGGGGGGGCATGATAGGGTGGATGGCATGAGCGAGTTTGAAGTTCTTATACTACCTGCCTTATCTGCTCTGCCACAGGAGCAACCATTGTAACTTATAGCACTTCTTATTTAGAAGTCAATGCTTGGTTCCTTTTCTGAGTCACTGACTTTCATCTTTTCAGGGTGGAGATTCCATATTTATATCTCTAAGGTCTTTACTATTAGGATTTGATTAAAACACAATTATAATTCATAAACATAAAATGTCAGCTCATGTATAAAGTTCAGAATGATACCATTTCAACTTAAAATTTCCAGTAGAGTGGAAGAACAATGAATTTAAGAGAAAGTGATAGAGGAGACAATAAATGTCTGGATGTAAGGAAGACAGGGAAGAAGAGAGGGAGGGAGTATGGGAGGGATAACAAGGAAAGAGGAAAGATTTATAATGATGAGATATATTTCAAGAGAAATGGATGAATGAAAACCAATATGAGGTGATTTTATTTTATCAAAATATTTTAAAATTTACATTCTAGATTTTTGTTCTCTCTTTTCTAAAATGTTTTAAAATATTAACATTAATATAGCTGAACAATTAGTCAAATTCCAAATGCACTAAATATTTAGTTGGTTTTATTTCTATATTTGTTGGTCCTTTTGCTTTAAATGGAGCATACAAAGAAAATATATGTGTATCCTTTCTTTTTTGTATTGTAAAACCTATCCTCTTTTTCCTCTTTTGTATTTTATCATTTATGTAACAGTATTGACACAATAATGGGTGGCAAGCTAAAGTTTGAAAATACTTCAAATTGCAAGCATAGAAAATCTCTTGCTGTAACATTTGTTGTGGAGCTAAGTGACACAATCATGGAAAACTTATATTGATCTATTTTGTTTTCAGGTACCATTGCCATATAGCGGTCTACTTAAACATCAATCAATATGTCAGTTTTGGCAAAAGGAATAAGATATAATGGAAAAGGGGGAAAGGTGGTTTAAGGAGAGATAAGAGAAGAGATGACAGCAGGAAGGGGTGATGAAAAGCAAACCTCAAGCCTTACTTATGGTCAGTGATGGTAGACGCTGATTGATGGTTGTTAATATTTCCAACATTTTAGAAGAAAATGTCTCTAAGGCCAAATCCCACAAATGTATCCCTTAAATTATAAACATCTTATTAAAAACATAAACAGCATGAAAAAAACTATTTGTCAGGCTACAGGATCTCTAGTTCTGAAACCTAATTATAATGACTAAAGTGTTACTTGTAGGTACATATCTATCTTAACCACTTTTGTGAAGCCTCTATTCTTACAGTGAGTTGGTAATACATCAAATAGAACAGAGGAGATTAGGTTTCTTGTTACAGCTCTTAGGTTATCATGTGCTAGAGATGCTGAAAGGCTCTAACAAGACCAATTTAAACAAGTTGCTACTGAGAGCCAGCTGCTACAAGTGTATGATTTTATGACTACCATTTTGATTTAACTATGCTATTCCTACATACACTTGATTTCAAACATAAATATAACACTTTTAATACTCCAGTCCACATTACTAAGTGTTGATAAGAGGTAATTACATTTAAGACCAGCAGGTCTCAGCAAATATGTCATGAAGCACTGTGGTTGCCCTTCCCATGGACAAGCCATCCTGCGTATGTTTAGCTGCTTTCAGCAACAAAGTTAACTAATATCTGAGTATACGTCATTTTCCTCCTGTAATGTAGAACTTAATGGAAATTTTTTATCACAATTTAGAGAACTGTGTTTGGATTTAGTAAGAATGGTCACAGCCCCTCAAGTAAATATGCATGATGGAGAATTACAATTATCCCAGGAAAAGATGGTGAGTTTTTACTGGCAATCAAATGAATGATATTTCCCTCTCCTTGTTAATATAAGATAAGTAACAGATACAATTTCTTTGCATACAGTTTTAGACATAAGGCCAATGCTTAAGATAATGCCCTAGAAGATTAAAACAATGAAATCAGGATTTTCTTCTGATTGTCTCAGTAAAGAATTTATCCCAAGTCTGGTTTAATATCATAATGTCTTATGTAAAAGCAACTGCTGTAGGAAGTCAATGTCTCTTGTTTTATCATTTGTTAAATTTCATATTTCAAGGAGAAACTTCAGGTTTGAGGGAAAAGTCAATCACTTCCATGGGGCTTTCTCAAGCGATGCTGCATCTGTTCTTGTGTTTATGAGGGCTCTGCCTTGCTGCAGAACGTCATTAGCATTTCAGCACATTCCCTGTGTGTATCATCCCCACAACGTTCAGCTATTGTTCCCACCTGGCACCAGAAATGCAACTCAGGGAAAAAGCAACAGAAGAGACTGAAGCAAAAACAAGAAGTTGGGATTTGAGCCAGAAGAGGGGGATGAGCACCAGGGCTTGGCAGTGTGTATGGGTGGGAGGGTATTACGTTCTAACTTATAATTTCATGGTGTGGGCCCATAGTTTCACTATTCTCTTGCCTCTAAAATGTTTCTAAAACATGCGAAGGGAATGAGATAACACAGATAAAGACTCATAATTTCAAAGGTTTAGCTGCCCCACATCTTCCAACACTTTTGTGATTTTTAAACGTGCACCCTTTCTAACAACCAGACGAAACAAGGAAATAAGTGAGACAGCCTTCAGTGAGATAGCCTGCGTCACACTCCCTCTATAACAAGACAATGGCATTTGGCAAGGTCAGGAGAGATACAAAGGCAAGTATCTGGGATAAATTAGTTATAAGACTACCATGCTGAAGTACAAATAATCAGTATTTAGATATGTAAAAATTGTTTTATGAATGGATGAATGAATTATGTACTGCATCAATGATCTCACATTATCAGAAGGTATTGTGTAAACTACCAAAGAAGAAAAGGTAATCAATTATCCTGCCATGTTATGAAAGCAAAATGATGACTGGGCTAACATAGTGTACCCAGCAATAAGGGCGTTTCTATTTGGGGGTAAGTAAGAGCTAATTGAACTTAAAGGGTAATCAATGAGAAGGAATTCATGTCTGATATTATTAAACACAAACAACTTATCTATGGTTTGACCCTATAGAAGAATCCACTACTTTCATTTTCTTAAACCAATATAATACATATACATAACAAGTCTGTGTATGGGTTTTGGTGTGTGTGTGTTGAACACTTGTGTGTCTGTGATTTTACTTTAGAAAATGTCTTGAATTGGGTTTGTGGGTGTATAGGGTTATATGTGAGGAGTGGAAGTGAGAAAAGGAAGTAACAGAAAGGATGTAAATACTGGATATTCATATATGCAATTCTAAGAAGTTCTATTCTAAAGGAGGTTTTATTCTATCCTATTAAAAACAGTTATAAAAGGTGTTTATTAAATATTAAAGCTTCTGTCAGTTACTATGTCTAAGTGGCTTTGAAGTTAGCGTTTTTCTTTAAATTAGCCATAGTTTCCTTACATCTTTGCATGCTGAATATTTTGGCTGTATCCTGGGCACTGAGTTTTTTGTGGTGTAGGTTCTGTCTGCTATTACAGTGCTATGTAGAAGATAGCAATCTTTTTTCTGATTGGTATTGGAAGACAAATTGTGTCCTGTATTCTGGATGGCAGTTTTAATATTAGTTCAGTTGTGTAAGCCTGTGTTACACTACTTTTGCCTCTCTCAAATCCCTGTACAACTGAGAAGTTAGGCTGTGTGTTCCCTTACACGTGATATGTTCTCTATTTTTTCTCTGTGTGTGTGCGTCTACACACATATACGTGACTAAATATAATAGATAAAATAATGGTTTTTTTTTTATTTTAGCCCTTTTAGTGACTCATGGCAATTATAGCCATATACAAGTTTGGAAACTAGTGTTTTAGAACCATATTTCTTTTTTTGCTTTCTTTTTTATGGAAGATAGTGTTTTTCATAGTATATGTTCTGATTATGACTTTCCCTTCCAAAACTCCGACAAGATTTTCCTACCTCCTATACCATAAAAACTTCATCCATTTAAACTCATTAAGCACTCACTAAAACACAACAGACATATAAATTTATGATAAAATAAAATAAGATGAGACAAGGAAACCAGCAAACAATAAAGTGAACAAACAGAAGAAACAGCCAAAAAAAGTTGTAAGAAAGACATAAAGACAAAGAAACATATACATTTTCACACATACAGAAATGCCATAGAAACACAAATATGAAACTATTCAAAAGAACTCAGTACAGCAATAAATGAATAAATGAATAATAAAAAGTCTTGACAAAGAATTATGAGACTAAGAAACTTCCCAAATACCACTGAGTTCATTTATTGTTAGCTATCTAATGCTGAGCCTGGGGCCTACCATTATGATTGGTTTGTGTACTCATTGAGCCCCAATTGAAAAAAAAAATATTTTTTCATTTGCAAGCTGTTATCAATTAGTGCTAGCTTCTGGGTTAGAGATCTGAGCATATATTAATTTCCCACTGGAATTCCATCAGGCCCAGACATGTGCAGACCAGTGTATGTTACCACATTTTCTATGAATTCAGATGTGGGTCAGTCCACTCTATTTAGAAGGTCTTGTTTCCTTGGTGTCCTTTATCTGCTCTGGTTCTTACACTCTCTGTCTCCTTTTTTATGGGGCTCCTTGAGCCCAGAGAGGGGGGAATAGATGGAGACATCCCATATAGAACTAAGATATCCTACTCTCTACATGTTATTCAGCTGTGGGGCTCTGTATTTGCTCCCATCTGCCATAGAAGGAAGCTTCTCTCATGATAACTGACCAAGGCACTGATCTGTGAGTGCAGCAGAATGAAATTAGGAGTCATTTTATTGCTATGTTCCTTTGGCAGAATAGTAGTATTTAGTTTCCCCTAAGTCCTTGAGCTATCTAGCCTATGGTTCATGGACATCTAGCAGTACCAGAGATGGTTCCATCTCATAGAGTGGGCCTTAAATTTACTGAGATATTGGTTTGTTAATGCTGCAAGCATTCTGCCACTATTACAGTAACTCATCTTGAAGACAGGCCATCTTTGTAGATGGAAGCGTTTGTTTCTGATTTGTTATTTACTTTTCACCTTTAGTTTTGTTCAGAGTACATTCCAGTATATGGTCGAGAAAATAGGGATGAAGGCTCTATATAGGCCACAGATCAACTTCTTTCATTTTCAGTATGTTGTATGTGTGTTTTCTTCAGGAATGAGACTTTCAAATCAGCTTGTCAAGAACAATGCAATGGCCTTGGTAATAGACTGGGTTATTTGATGTTTCCATTGGTCTCTTTGGCAAACAAGTTGATTAGATGTAACCCATTCCTGGACCAGGAAGTTTCATTTGGTGAAGAGAGATGCTCAGTTGGGTTTTCATTTTCCCTAATATTTGATGGCTTTATTTATATAAACCTTTTTCTGTAGACCCCTCAAAGTTCCCTCAGGTTTATCTTTCTTTCTCATATTCTCTCCCTCTTTCCTGTCTTTCTTACTCTGCCCTATTTGATCTTTCAATTAAAGTCTCCCCACCTCTGTACACCCACATCTGTTTATGTACATTTTTAAGGAAGGTCCATCCCTCCACCCTTACTCTATTCCTGACCTCTGAAGTCTGGTTATCCAAGTCTCATGGGTTAACATTCACATACAAACAAATATATATCATATTTGATTTTGTTTTGTGCCTAGATTGTTCACTGTAGATGACTCTTTCTAGTTCCATCCATTTACCTAAAGATTTCATTTTTTAATTATTTTTCTTCAGCTATATATTTTTCTCCACTTCCCTCCCTTCCTCACCCCTCCCCTTCTACCTTCTCCCATGATCCCCATGCACCCAATTTACTCAGGAGATCTTGACTCTTTCTACTTCCCACATAGATTAGATCCATATGGGAAATAGGGTCCTATTTGTATACTAGGTTCTCTGGGATTGTGAGTTGTAGGCTGGTTTTTCTTTGCTTTATGTCTAAAAGCCACTTAAGAGTAAGTACATATTATATTTGTCTTTCTGTGTCTGGATTACCTCACTCAATATGATGTTTTCTGGATTCATGCATTTGTCTGCAAATTTCAAGATGTTGTTATTTTTCCTGCTGTATATACTCCATTGTGTAAATGTACCACACTTCTTTATCCATTCTTCACTCAAGGAGCATTTACATTGCTCTCAGGTTCTGGCTATGACAAATAATGATGTTATAAACATAGTTGAGCACATGTCCTTGTGGTATGTTGAGCATCCTTTGGGTATATTCCCAAAAGTGGTATTGCTGGGTCATGAGGTAGGTTGTTTCTTAATTTTCGGAGAAATTGTCATACTGATTTCCAGAGTAGCTGTATAAGTTTGCACTCCCAGCAACAATAGAGAAGTGTTCCCTTTACCCCACATTCTTTCCAATACTAGCTGTCATCATGGTTTTTGATCTTGGTCATTCTTACAAGTGTAGGATGGAATCTGAGAGTTGTTTAGTTTGCATTTCTTGTCCATTTTGGTGTTCTGTAAGCTTCTTGTATCTTTATAGGTATGATCTTTCTTTATGTAGGGAAAGTTTATTTCTATAATTTTGTTAAATATGTTTTCTGTGCTTTTGAGTTGGACTTCTTCTCCTTCCTCTATACCTATTATTCTTAGATTTGATCTTTTCATGGTGTGCCATATTTCCTGGATATTTTGTATTAATCTTTTGTTATATTTAATGTTTTCTTTGACTGATGAGGCTATTTCCTCTATTGTATCTTCAGCACTTGAGATTCTCTCTTCCATCTTTTGTATTCTGTTGTTTATGCTTGCATTTGTGACTTCTAATCATTTTCTCATAATTTCCATTTCTATAATTTCTTGGTTTGTGTTTCCTTTATTGTCTCTAATTTAGTTATCAAGTCTTGATTGGTTTTTTTCACATGTTTGATTTCTTTTTCTTGGTTTTCTGAAAGGGATTTCTTGGTTTCTTCCACTGTTTTTGTCTTTCCCTCCATGCATTTCAGGGAATTTTTCATTTCCTCTTTAAGGGTCTCAAATATTCTACTAAAGTTATTTTTAAGTCATTTTTTTTCTGCTTCATCTATATTTGGTTGTTCAAGTCTTGCTGTTGTAGGACCACTAGTTTTCTGATGGCTAAGGATGTTGAACAGTTCCGTAACTGTCTTTCAGCCATTTTAGATTCATCTATTGAGAGTTTTCTGTTTGGATCTGTACCCCATTTTTTATTAGATTATTTATTTTTTTGATGACCAATTTCTTGAGTTCTTTGTATATTTTGGAAATCAGACCTCTGTCTTATGTGGGATATGTGAAGATCTTTTCCCATTCTGTAGGCTGCTGTTTTGTCTTGTTGACCGTGTCCTTTGCTTTACAGAAGCTTTTCAGTTTCAGGAGGTCCCATTTATTAATTGTTTCTCTTAGTGTCTATGCTACTGGGGTTACATTGAGAAAGTGATATGCTGTGCCAATGCATTCAATTCTACTTCCCACTTTCTCTTCTATGGGGTTCAGTATGATTGGTTTTATATTGAGGTCTTTGATCCATTTGGACCTAAGTTTTGTGGATGGTAATCCATATTGATCTATTTTCATTTTTCTACATACTGATAACCAGTTATGCCAGCAACATTTGTTTAATATGCTTTTTTTCTTTTTTATTATTTTATTTTATTACTTTAAAAATACCAATCCAAATTCCCACTTCCTTCCCTCCTCCACTTCCCTCCCATTCCCTTCATACACCCTCCTCTCAAACACCCTCCCATCCTAAGAGAGAGCAGGGTGGTACCCTGCCCTGTGGGAAGTCCAAGGCTCTCTCCACTACATTCAGGTTGAGCAATGTATACATTCAAAGTGAATAGGATCCCAAAAAGCCAGTACATGCAGTAGAGTCAAATCCCAGTGCCATTGTCATTGGCCTCTCAGTCTGCTCCAACTGTCAACCACATTAAAAGGGACTAGTTTGATCCCATGCTTGTTCATTTGCTTTTATGTCAGAAATATGGGTTTTCATGGGTGTGTGGATTCTTATCTGGGTCTTTGATTCAGTTCCATTGGTCATCCTGTCTGTTTTTATGCCAATACCAGGCTGTTTTCAGTACTATAGCTCTATACTAGACTTTGAAATCAGGGATTGCGATGCCTCCAGAAGTTCCTTTATTGTACAGGATTATTTTGGCTATCCTGGGCTTTTTGCTTTTCTATAATAAGTTGAATATTGTCTTTTTAAGGTCTGTAGAGCATTTTGCTGGGATTTTGCTGGGCATTGCATTGAATATGTAGATTGCTTTTGGTAAGCTTGACATTTTTACTATGTTAATTCTACCTACCCAAGAGCATGGAAGATCTTTCTATTTTCTGATGTCTTCTTTAGTTTCTGTCTTCAAAGTTTTAAAGTTCTTATCATACAGGTCTTCCATTGTTTGATAAGAGTTACTCCAACATATTTTATGTTATTTGTGGATATTGTGATGTCTCTCTGATTTCTTTCTCAGCCCATTTATCATCTGCATAGAGAGAAGCTACTGGTTTTTTGAGTTAGTCTTGTATTCTGCTTCATTACTAAAGATGTTTATGAGTTGTTCAAGTTTCTTGGTAGAATTTGGGGGTCACTTATGTAAACTATCATATCATCAGCAAATAGTGAGAGTTTAACTTCTTTTCCTATTTGTATCCCCTTGATCTTCTTTTGTTGTCTTATTGCACTAGTTAGAACCTCAAATTCTGTATTGAATAGATATGGAGAGAGTGGACAACCTTTTCTTATTCCTGATTTTAGGGGGATTGCTTTGTGTCTCTCTCCATTTAGTTTGATGTTGGCTGTTACATTGTTGTATAATGATTTTATTCTTTGATCTATTTACAGATATCTAGGATGTTTCCAATTTCTGTATACTATGATTAGGTCAGCAATGAATGTGGTTGAGAAAATGTCTCTGTAGTAAGATATAGAGTCCTTTGGGCATATGCTCAAGAGTGGCATAGGTGAGTCATAAGGTATATTAGGTTATAGGAATCCTCACACTGATTTCCATAGTTTGTACTCCCACCAACAGTGGGATGCTTACCAGCATGCACTATCATCTGTTTTATTGAGCTTGGTCACTCAAACAGATGTAAAATATAATCTCAGAGTTGTTTTAATATGCATTTCCTTGATGACTAAAGATGTTTAACATTTCTGTAGATACTTTTCCAACATTTGAGTTTACCATTTTGAGAATAATCTCTCATTTTAGTTGGATTATTGATTTTCTTGGTGTCAAGCTGATTTTTTGAAGTTCTCTGTATAAACATTAGATATTAGACCCCATCAGATGATAAAGTTGGTAAAGTCATTTTACATTGTGAAGGCTGTTGTTTTATTAAATGATGATGTTCTTTGCCATGCAGAAGCTTCTCAGTTTCATGAGATCTCATTTAATAATTATTGATCTTAGGGCCCTTGATCAGTATGTTAGTTTTTATGCCAGTATCGTGAAGTTATTATTTTCATAGCTCTATAATACTGTTTGAGATTGGGGAGAATGGTGCTTCCAGCAATTCTTTTATTATTCTGGGTTATTTATCTATTCTGGGTAGTTTTGTGTTTCCACATAAAGGTAAGATTTTCATTCAAATCCTATGAAGAACTGCTGAAATTTGATAGGGATTTATTCAATCTGTAGATTGTTTTAAGTATGATGACCATTTTTACTATATTAATCTTACTGATTCATGAGTCCGGAAGAGTGTTCCATTTTCTGATGTTATCTTCAATTTTTTTCTTTGATATCTTAAAGTTTTTATTATATAGTCTTTCACTAGCTTGGTCAGAGTTATCCCCAAGATTTTGTCCTGTTTTGTTTTATTTTGTTTTGTTTTGCTTTGGAGACAATTGTGAGCAGTATTATTTCTCTGATTTCTTCCTTAATCCCACTGTCAATTTAATATATGAAACTACTGGATTATGTATATTAATTTTTTATCCTACTACTTTATTGAAAGTGTGTATCATTTGTAAGAGTTTTATAGTCCAATTTTTAAGGTTCCTTTTGTATCATATCATATCATTTGCTAAGAAAGAAACATTTACTTCGTTCTATTCTATTTATATCCCTGATCTCCTTCAGTTGTCTTATTGCTATAGCTAAGACTTGAAGTATTCTTTTGAGGAGAGAGTGGGCAAACTTTTCTTGTTCTTTAGTGGAAATACTTTGATTTTCTTCCCATATATGTTAATGTTCTCTATGTGCAGGCATGTTTTAAGTTGTCTTTATTGTATTAAGGCATATTTCTTGTATTTCTAGTCTTTCTATAACTTTAATCTTTAAAGGGCATTGGATTTTGTCAAAGATGATTTCTGTGTCTAATGTGTGGTTCATCTTTCACTCTGTTTATATGATATATTAAGTTTATCATGTACTCTATGTTGAACCAACCCTGCATCCCAAGGTTCCTGGGATGAAGCTTATTTAATCATGGTGTATACCCTTTTTGATCTGTTTTTGTATTAAGTTTGCAACTAAATAGTAAACATTTTTGAGTCTATGTCCATAAGGAAATTTGGTTTGTTATTTTCTTTCCCTTTTGGGTATTTATGTGGTTTATGTATTAGAGTAACTCTGGCCTTATACGATGAATTTGGCAGTGTTCCTTCTCTTTTTATTTTGTTGCCTAGTTTTAGGAGTACTGGCTTAAGTATTCATTGGGAGTCTGATAGAATTCGTTTCTAACCATGAAGTCATGAATTTAACTTGTTGGTAGACTTTTAATTACTATTATTAATTATGTCTATTTCACTAGGGGTTATTGGCCTATTTCAAGCTATTATATGATCTTGATTTAACTTTGTGTGTGTGTGTATGTGTGCGTTGTGTATAAAGGTATATATCAAGAAAATCATCCACTGTTTTAGATTTTCAATTTGGTGGGGTATAGGTTTTTAAAGTACATTCTTATGATTCTCTGGGTTTCTTCCATATCTGTTGTTCTATTCTCTTTCATCTCTCATTCCTGAGTTTGATTATTTCTCACCACCTACTCCATTTGACTGTCATTTCTTTTTTTTAATCTAGAGCTTTCAGGTATGATTTTAAGTTACCAGTGTAAGAGCTAACTCTCTCTCTCTTTCTCTCTCTCTCTCTCTCTCTCTCTCTCTCTCTCTCATTTCTTGTAGGTATTTAGTGCACAAATTTGTCTCTTAAAACCATTTTTACTGTGTCTCATGAGTTTGGGTATGTTCTGTTTTCATTTTCATTCAATTCTGAAGATTTTAATTCCCTTCTTAATTTTTGTCTTGTCTTATTATCATATTGAGTTGTTCAGTGCCGTGGTCCTACCTTAACTGGGTTAGGTCCTGAGATGGGGAAAGGGGATGTTAGAATGAAGAAAGAAATGTTCTACTGCCAGTTAAGTTGCACACAAATGGCTTGCCTTGGGTAGCTCAAGCTGTCATTTTCTTATACTTCAAAACTGAGCATGTTTTCCCCACTCTCCAGCATTAATGTCTGGATAAACAAATACTCTACCCACAACTTTTACATCAAAACAACCATTAAAACAAAACAACACTCAGCATTTTGTTGACTTAGCTAAATATCAAGCCAGATACATTCCGTTCTTACAAAGCTAAAAGATAATAAACATAGGCATACAATGTCATTCAAAACTTAAAGCATATTTACAGAAACAGAGGTGATTTGCCATAAGTTTCTTGCACACAGTTAACTCGTATTTCTCCAACTGTTCCATTGTCCTACAAAGTGGTCCTGCATACCTAAGCCTTTCTATAAATGGCAAATTTTAGTAAGTCACTCTTTTTCCATCTTAATGTGTTCCCCCAAAAGTAGACGTAGTTAATGTCCCCTGTGTTGCTTTCTTATATGTGCCCATTAACTTTTATTTGCCTCTGATTCTCTCAGCACTGAATCAGAAAAGTTTTCAGGATGTAGAGTAACATTTGGTATTTGCAGACATGAAACTTAAAAAGTATCAATTCCCCCCAAAAAATTAAGAGAAAATAGTGAAGAAAAATGGGGTTTCCAGGAAATCTGTCCTGTGCATAACTGACAAAATGAAACTAAAAATTCCAAAAACTCATCAATATTATAAGAGAAAAGAGAGTGTGTGGACTGTGTTGTCCCAGCAGTACTCTGAGTTGTCCCAAGCTCCACTGGCTTTTGGCAAGTAAGGGACTGTCTAGATAGGCTTTGCCTCATAGAAACATGTTGAACAAGTATGCCGATCCAAAACGAAGCTGCATTGCTTCCAACAGTTCATTTTATATGAGTTCGTAAGTTCTCTGTAGTTGTTGATAAGCAACTGTATCCTATAGCGGACAGTTAAAATGCAAAGTTTTATTTACATTTCATTGTGTCTGCTGAGACTTGTTTTGTGTCCAAGCATGTGATCAACTTTGGAGAAAGATCCATGTGCTGCTGGGAAGGCATATTCTTTTTATGTTTCAGTTAATGTTCTAAAGGTGTCTGTTAGGTCTGTTTATTACATCATTTAGTTCAAACATTTCTCATTTCTCAGTTCAGTTTTTTTGTCTGGGTGTCCTATCTGTTGCCAAGTACTAAAGTAACCTACTATGCCTGTGTGAGAATCCATATGTAATTTTAGCTGTAGTGATATTTGTAGTAGGGATGACGAGC
>NW_004949096.1:14601000-14617545 GCF_000317375.1 Microtus ochrogaster | reverse complement strand
GTGCAGTAGGATCAGAAACCCATTGCCATTGTTCTTGAGTTCTCAGTAGTCCTCATTGTCCGCTATGTTCAGAGAGTCCAGTTTTATCCCAGGCCAGATCTAATGCATTTCTAATAATCTGTGTAGCACCACAAGGTTGTGGCTTACCGGGAAAGATTTTAACCAGCTTCAGTCTCAGATAGCATCTTCATGGCATCTGCCTGTCTCTGCTTTCTTCCGTCCAGAATTCCCTTCTGTCTATTCCTACTACCTAAGTGCTGCCCTAACAAAAGGCCAAGGCAGTTTCATTATTCAACCAATGAAAGCAACATATAGACAGAAGAATCTCCTACATCAGATATTATTTGGAGCATAGATGTTTAGAATAGCAATACTTTTAGTAAGACTTCTAACAATGAGAACAGGGCCTCTCACTGGAGTTTAGCTGGCTTTTGATAACTCATTCCCCTCACTGGATTACCTGCTTCCACTTTGACATAAGGGGAGGAGCTCAGTCCTGTCTCAACTTGATGTGCCATGATTTGTGCAAGCCCATGTGAGGCCTATTCATTTCCGAGTGAAGATGGAGGAGGGGAGGATGGGGAAGGGTTACATGGGAAAAGGGAGGGGACAGAAGAAGGAGAGGAGGGAGCATAAACTGGTTGGTATGTAAAGTAAACAAAAAAGTTAGTTAAATAAAAAATAAAATATTCAAATAAAAAAAAAGAATTTCAATACTCTCTTGGTGGATTTTTCCACTGATGAGTGCTGTCCTATCAATTCAGATTAGTTTTGATTTGAAGTCTATTTTGTCAGAATGTGAGATTACTACACTGGTTTCTTATTAGATCTGTTTGCTTGGAATATCTTTATCCATCCCTTTACCCTAAGGTGATGCCTATGTTTGCTATAAAGAGAAGTGTCTTGAATGCAGCAGAAGGAAGGATCCTCTATTTGAATCCAGTCTGTTAGTCTGTATCTTTTTGTTAGAGGGTAGAGACCACTGATGATAATAGTTATCAATGAGTGGTATTTATTGATTCCTGTTGGTTTGTTGCTGCAATGTTGGTTTTTTTTTCTAGTTTTGTTGTTGTTTTTCTTTTTTGTCTGTCTTTCTTTCCTTCTCTCTCTCTTGATTGTATAATCTTAGAGGAATTATTCTTGTATTTCGGGGGGGGGGCGATTAACATCTCTCAGTCTTCCACTTGAAGTTTTCTTTCTACCACCTTCTGTAGAGCTGGGTTTGTAGATACGTAATGCTTAAGTTTGATTTTATTGTGGAATGCCATTTATTTGTTTGGCTCTGTTTGTTTGTTTCTCTCTTTCTATTGTAATTGGAAGTATAACAATGCACAATATTCTGGCTAGCATCTGTAGCCTCGTACAGTTTGTAGAATATCTGTTCACATACTTCTGCCTATAGACTCCATTGAAAAATCAAGAGTTATTCTAATGAGTTTTCATTTATGTTACTTGATCTTTTTCCCTTGCAGGTTTCAATATATATTTAGCTCAATGCATTTAGTGGTTTGATTTTTATTTGTATAGGGGAATATTTTTCTGGTCCCATCTATTTGGTTTTCTGTATGTTCCTTGAACATTGATAGGCACCTCCTTTTTTAGATTAGGAAAATTTTCTTCTATAATTTTTCTGAAAGTATTTTCTATGCCTTTGAATTCACCCCCTTTCTGAACTCCTATTATTCATAAATTTGGTTATAAGACCTCAAATTTCCTGAATATTTTGTGCCTGTATTTTGGGGAATTTTTTATTAATATACTTTTTAGATTTAACATTTTCTTTGAGGTAACCATTTATTCACTCTTGTCTTAATACCTGAGATTATCTCTTCTTCTGTCTATTTTATTTGGTTTGTGAGACTTGACTCTGAGGTTCCTGCTCAAATTCTTAAAGTATTCATTTCCATTTTATCTCAGTTTGGATTTTCTTTGGTTAATCTATTTGCACTTTAATGTCTTGAACAGTTTCATTATTTCATTCCACCGTTTGTATTTTCATAGATTTTACTAATGAATTTATTCTTATCCCATTTAAGGACTATATATATATATGTGTGTGTGTGTGTGTGTGTGTGTGTGGACTATATATATATACATATATATATATATGTATTCATAATTGCCATTTTGTAGTCCTTGTCTTTTGCCCCATCTATATTACACTGTTCAGGACCTAATTTAATGGATGCCTATCCTGGATTTTATTAACTGTGCTTATATGCTGTTATTTAGGCATTTAGGTTTGAAATTATTGTAATTCTAGGTATTTATATCTGGCCTTGTCTTTGCTGGGTGGGTGTTTCATTTCTTATTTTTCTGTTACTCTTCTGGATCTTTGGAGAGTGTTGTGACTATGAATTCTTTACAAGAAGTGCTTCTGAGACCCTGCCAGGTAGGAACCCTATGAATGAAGAACATGTTTCTAGATAGTGGGAACTAACAAAAAGGATGGAATCAAAGGGGGTTGCTGAGAGGATCCACAGGAGGACAAAAACATATTTTAAACATGATGATCTGCATAGTCTCTGGGAGTGGGAGTAAAGAGGAAGGAGAGGCAGAATCTGGGGATCTGCTATAAAGTGGGAGGATAAAACAGGAGAATTTGAGTTGAAGGACATAAGGGAGGGTAAAGATGGATTACCTAATTCCCTAGACTATGTGTATAATATAAATTTTAAAATATGACTAAAGAGACTAAGACTCTGTGACATTACACTTAATATTGCAATCCACGTTCAGTAATAAGCTAACAGAAAAATAATTAAGAATCAAATTTAAAACCATGCCAGTTATTGGTTTACATTCTCACTCTGTAGTCTATTTGTCTGTGCTTATTTGTTTCATGGTCCTAGAAAGCTACTACTTCTTAGTTTTAATTCTCACCAGAGTTTTAGTTGTAGTGAGTAGAAGGCTGGGATACAGTCATTATACATTAGAGCAAAACTGGAATGCCCTTTGTCAGTCTGTATTGTACTTTTAATATTGATTTCATAGCAAGAAATATCAGGAGAAATTAATTACATCCACTTTTATGGTTTTAAATCTTTTGTTTGAGTAGATTATTATAAAATCTGAATGTAATGACAGCTTCATTATTTCATTTTTTTTTTAGTCTTGTAACTTCCAGGTTTACAACCTGTTGACAGATTTTCCCTTCTTCAATGCTGACTAGGGTTGATTTTAATAGTACTACTCATTACCTCTAGTTAGATTCAATCATTTAAAGCTATTCATAAACGTAATACTCTCTGGATCTCTTGTTTTGATACTAAATGTCCTCCATAATGTTCTCTGTTTGGATACTTGGCTCTCTACCAGTTAAAATATCTTGGAAACTAGTAGAATCTTGGGGAGATGAAGCCCAGATGGAAGAATACGACCAATTGGGAATAGGTCGTTGAAGTTTATATCCAGGTCTCACTTCTGGCTGGAGCTCTCAGCCACTGGTACTGAGACAAAATATCTTGTAGCCAGCAAGTCTTCTATGCCTTGATGAACTGTACCACTTTAATTGTATGCCCAAATAAAATTTTCCTCCTTTAAAATGCATCTGTCACTTCACAATACTATCAAGCTAAAGGAAATAAATTTTACAAATATTTTTTGTCCATTAGTGGTTGGAACTGTTTTTATGGGACACATGCACATGCATTTTTTCAGGAAGAAGTCACATGAGAGAGTACTGACAAGCTGTGGGTTTTATTGAGTTATGAAATCTTTCTGTGCAATTGTTGGTTCATCTATTAAAATTAGCCTGATGATGACAACCACATGGCATGCTGAGAAGAGTCCGCAAAACAATGTTTTAAAGGCGTTGCATTGTAACTGATATAAAATTGTAATAAATAGGACTAATTGCCGGACTCTAGCAACAGAAATTATAGTGTAAATTTATGTATTCCTACAGATGAGAATAATAATATAAAGATGATTAGACAATTCCTAGAGACAAGGCAGGGAGAATACCATTTCAAAAGGAGGCAAGTTATAGCTCATAAAAAGTTTGCCTTTTTAAGCATGTAGAATATACTACCAGGCCAGTAAACCTCAGCATTAGGTCAAATCCTACTTGAAGGCTTCATGGTTTTACAAAGGTGGTTTTATTGTAACATAGTTATGTTCATTTGTTTATACATTGTCTTTGTTTATTTCTTTATTTCCTGGCTATAACCAGATACATGACAGGAAGAAACTTGGGCTCTGGTTCAGAAAATTCATTCCATCATGGCAGGAAAAGGTATGGAAGGGATATGAAACAGCTGATGAGCTTTCATCCTCATTCAAGAAGCAGAGATAAATAGAGGTGTGTTGATGCTCTGTTCACTTACTCATTTTCTTTCCATTTTCTTCAGCCAAGGACTTCAGCCCATTTGGTAGTACTGCCTACATTCAGGTAAGGTATTCTCTCCTCAGGTAAACTTCTCTGAGAAACATGAAGTGGTATTCCCCCTTGAATACTGTGAATACCACTCTTAATAAAGAAGCTGTCTTGGGCTTGTGCAAGGCAGAATAGAGGTGGGCAGGGAAAACTAAACTTAATGCTGGGAGAAATAAGTTAGATTCAGGGAGAAGTCATGTAGCGCCACCAGGGAGAGAAACTATGGAACTGCCAGAGGAGAAAGACGCAATCCACCAGCTGGCACCAAGTCTCATGGTAAAATATAAAATAATAGAAATGGGCTAGTTTATTATTTAAGAACTTGCTAGGAATATGCTATAATGATTGACCAAGCACTGATTTAATTAATATAGTTTCTGTGTGGTTATTTCAACTCTGGGCAACTGGAAAACAAACAAGCAACCTCCTACAACAGAAACATACTTAAGAGTTATGACCAGAGAAGTTTCTCTTGCGCTAGTTGACTCCAAACCCCGTGTTGCTGACAATGACTACTAGCCATCACATTGCTATAGGTGCTTTTGTACTTTGATAGTATCCATATAATTCCAATGAATACAAACCATGCCTACTAGTTAACTCTTTGCAAATTATCTGTGAATTTTGCACTACCTCAAGACTTATAAGAAAATTTTCTCCATCAATTATTATAGCATTTTAGTCAAGGAAAAGTAATAAGGTGAGAACAGGTCATTAAAAGTAATTACTCAAAATTAATTGAAGCATACTACAAGGGAAAGACGTAGAGGTAGAATATTTGATAAAATCCTGAAATTTGGAACAGAAGGAAGAATTACAACCAGTTTTAGCATTGACAAACATCAAAATAAAAACAAAAAATGCTAGAGAGTAGCTAAGCCGAGTCAAGCATGATTTCTCAGCATGTGTGCTCAGCTCAATGCTTAAGAGCACAGCACAGCTGTCAGTGCCTAACTGGAGTGTCGGTTCTTCCTTCATTTGCTCTCAGGACTTCCTCTTCCTCCTCTGCTACCTGTTTTCTCCATACTAGCAGTTTGTTATGAGGATTTTGACTCCCAAATGCCTTTATTATCCTGTCCATTGTCTCTTAACACCTTATCTTCAAAATTTATATCTACTTTTTTTATATTTCCATTTCATGCTATTACATAATATTATGAGCTTCTTAATTTCAAAGAGCCACACTCTGTTGAAATGGTGAAACTATTCCCAGTATCTCTTTTCATATTTTTTTCTGTATTTGTAAGTCAGATAAAAAAAAATGGCAAGAGTTGGACTATAATGATGTTAGGATATTTTATTCTCAAGATATTATTGATGTTTACTTAGATAGCAGACATAATTAATTCATAGCACCAGCCCCACTTTCCCAAAAAAAATCTGTTAGTCTTTCAGATTATTTTCAGGAATGCTGCAATGTTCTTTCCTCGGGATCCTTTAAATGCAATGCTTAAGATGAGGATAGAATTGTCATTTGTGAATGGGACGGTGTAGATTTTGATAGAGGAGAAATTTTAAATGTCCTGGTATGATCAGAAATGACTTCTCAGAATGAGAGAAACTGACAGTTAAGTTGTAACTAAAGAATGTTTTATGGTCAAATAAAGCAATTACAACATATATCATGAGTATATTATAATCTACCAATGTATTTCAATTAACTAATATCTATTCCTTTGACCAAATAACTTATGAAATCATTTATTATTTCACATACCCCATCTCTATTCTGTAATTTATATGATTATTTTCAAGAACTATCCATGTCAAAGACAATTTAGATGCAATGAATTCATACAGGCCAAAACTGTAGCAAAATAAATACTTGTATTCACACACAAATGCAATCATACATGTATATATCATAATTCCACAATAATTAAAAGTATAATTTACTTAACATTTGCTATTTTTGCTATTGATTTATCATCATATAATTTTGTTACCTATAAATAAGAATTAATTCATAAAGTCACAGAAGTACATATATACAAATTTTTAAGTGGTACATAGCTGATAGGTGGTAGAACTAGAAAATTAATACAATATTACTTCTCTATAGAAGTTACTAGGGATATTTAGGTTATCTTATATAGACTGTTTAGGAGATGTAAAAAGTTACCACAATAAGAACATATTCAAGGACAATTTTACATAGAGAAATAGATGACAAGAGTTGAATTACTATTGTTGGATAAATTTACAGAACTGACATTTAGAAAAATAGTTAGCTCCATCCATTTTAAACTTATACTCCTTTTTTGAAGAAAAAATATTTCCTGAATTAATCAGTTAACAATAATCACTCTTTTAATGTATCTTAAGGTTGACATATGGGATTATGAATTCTTCAAAGGCATGCTCAGTTCATGCTTTTTAAACCATGGTCGGATTCTGTTAGCCAGCTAAGAAGAAAACTGATCAGGAAGATTTTTGGGGCATGATGCTCATGTGCCTGAGACAGAGGTTAATATTTGGTAACTGGGCCTGTTTCTATTAAGTTGAAATATCCCAGGGTGATTTACATTTGGATATTTTCCAATCTGAATTCTAGGTGTGCTAAAGTTTTGTCATGGTCTGGTGCCAGCCCAGACCCTAAATTATTTCTCCCAACCAGAGGCATGAAAATAAAGACAAAACTCTCATGGCTTTATCGGGAGGGATATTCTCAATGATCCCTCATGAAATCCTGAGTTCACATCCTGAAAATTCCTCTGTGTTTTTTTCCAAACAGCTTTATATATCAAAATAAAAACTTAGGGGGAAGATTATTAGCATTCTGTTTTCTAGGTAACCAGGTGAATGTCTCTGGTCATGTCCACACATTTGACCATGCCTTTTTATGTCCATTTTGTCATGTCTCCCTATCTTTCTGCTCTGTATGCCAGCTCTGTCATGTAAGCTGAATTAACATCTATTTTTAGGCATCCTCCAAATTACAAAGAAGGAGCAGAATAAAATCCTGATCCGTTGCTAGGGAGGTAACCACCTCCTGTGTGGCAGGTGCAAACTATATAGCCTTAGATTTTGGTCAACATACCATGTAAAAATATGAGCCTAAAAGGTTTTATCTTCTTTTCTTTGAGGAGTTTCAAAGAAGCAAAGGGATGATAAGAAGATATTTAGAATCAAAATGAATAGAGCCTTCATCCAGTAACTGATATGACCAGATCCAGAGATCTACAACCAATCAATAGGCCAAGCTCCAGTAATCCAAATTAAGAGAGGGAGAAGAAACTATATGAGCAAAGGAGGTCAAGATTATGACAGAGAAATAAAAGACAGCTGAACCAAGCTCATGGAAGCTTGGGAACTCTAAACCAAAAGCTCTAGAATGATATGGGATGTCCTTATGTACATGTGTTGCTTTTATTGGTTTATGAATAAAGCTGTTTTAGTCAATGGCTTAATAGTAAAAACAGACATGAAATAGAGAGTAGGTGGAGTCAGTGAGATGCCATGTTGCTGTCAAAGGAGGCAGACGCCATGTAGCAGTTCAAGAAGCAAGATATAAACCACGCACCTCATGCAAAATATAAATTAAGAGTAGTGGGTTAAGATGTGCGAGTTTGTTAGTAAAAAGTCTGAGTTAATAGGCCAAACAGTGTTGTAATTAATATACTTTCTGTGTGATTATTTGAGTCTGGGAAGCCAGAAAACAAATGAGCAATCTCTACTTACAAATAGTGTCCAACATGGTGCTAACACTCATAGCCTGAACCCATTTTGGATCTGGGTCCTTGTATGCCTGCTCAGGATTAGGATGAAAGTAGCTAAGAGTACACCAGCCAGATCACATCTGGAGAGCATGGCAGATTGCCACCACCATATAAATAAAGAGATATTTCCAGTGCTGCATGGAAGATTTAGCTTTTACTCAGAAAAAAAGGTGTTATGTGTTGCATCCTCCTTTTCAGAGTTGAGGTGGTGAACACAGCCCCTACCCTTTTGTCCCAGAGCTGACAGTAAAGGTACGTTCACCATATTAAAAGGCCAAGGAGGGTGGAGCCAGAATCCAGGGTCTCTTTGACCACACTACTTACCATTTTGAAATGCTCCTTGTCAGAAAAGGATTTCAGATATGCAATAGGACAGATTCATATGTAAAAGTCTTCCAAAAAAAAAACACAGTGTGTTCAAAAATGTACCAAGGCTTGGGAAAGTAAAGGAAAAAAAAGTAAGATAGTTATCAAAAGAAATAAATAGCTCTAAAAAAGAAGACAAAGTCTTCAAAGAGACAGTAAAAATAAGGGTACAGACAATTATCGATTAAAGGAGTAAAGAAAAACAAGCCATGTAAAGATGGATTATACACAGAGAGTTCAGATTGTGTACATTATTGTGTTTTTAAAAAAATTTGGCTCTAGAAAATATTTGATTATGGGGTCTGCTAAACTAAACCAACAAATACATTTTAAAAATATTGAGATAATTTGAGTCTCAGGATATGTTACTTTGGAAAAAAAGGTTTTGTTTTTGTTTCCACAGAGGATGAGAACTTGTGGATTCCTTCCAGGCTAATGTGGTTTGATGAAAAAAGACAACCTTAAAAGTCTCTGTGAACCCTAAAAATACTTTGTCCCATAACAATCAGGACACAATTTGGAGAAAACGACATCCAAATTGCCAAGATTGTTGTTCATAAATGTTTGTTTCATTTAAAGGGAGATATAATGAACAGATGAATACTTTGCATTGATATGGACTTTGAACTACTGACAAAAATTTAAAGTTGATTTGCTACAATGTGTGTGTGTGTGTGTGTGTGTATATATATATATATATATGCTTCTGTTTAAGATAATGTGTTTATATATCTCATTTAATCTCATTTAAAATGTAATATATAAGTAAAAATTACAGATTAGTAGTCATTTATATTAGTCAAGATTGTAGTCATGTTAGATTTTCTATATATAGAGAGATATATTTCAAATAGATAGGTGTTCTTCAAAACTTTCAAAGACATACAGAATATGACACTTAAAATGTTTTAAACTTAGATTTTCTTGACAATGAGACCTGTCTGCTTCTGGAAGCATCAATTACTTCAGAGAGGTTGTAGGGCATTGAAGAAACTCATTAAGGAATGTCCTTCAATAAAACAAGGATAACCATTTGAATAAGAAACTGCTCTTGCCTTTACAGCTTGATGGTATACTGTATGAACTGAACATGCAGGAACCACAGAATAGTCAATGCAGATTTTTCCAAAAGGGAGAAAGTACTTCAGGGTTCCTGATTTACAAAAGAAACTACCAGACATTTTGCCGGACATAGAAGAAAGCACCTGATGAACTTTGCCAGTTTAAGGCAAAACAGTCTTTCAAATTTTTTGCTTTATGTAAATGCCTGCTGGAAACTATTGGCCTGTAGGCTGAATATAGATGTCCCAGTATTCCAGAAGAACTTTTGATGGCTGTTTGGTAGAAGATAGATATCTCGGTGAATTCTAGAGTTTTGGAAGTTGCTTACAATGTACTTCCTGTTTACATGGGTATTATTAAATCCCTGTGGGGTCTTTGATGGAGTTGAAGACAAATAGTTATAGTTTTTCTTAGTTACCAAAAAAAGATAAAGTAGATATAAATATTGTAACTGTAAGTATTGTTTGATATCTGTTTTGTTAAAGTTAAAACCTTCCTTTTAATTAGACAGAGAAGGGGAAATGATGTGGGATCTCCTTCTGTATATGTGCTGCTTTTATTGGTTGATGAATAAAGCTGTTTAGGCCAATGACTTAGTGGAATAAATCCAGGCAGGAACTAGAGAGAGAGTGGACAGTGTCAGGTAAATTCCATGTAGCTCGCAAAGGAGACAGACACTATATAGAAGCTCAAGAAGCAAAAGGTAACAAAACACAAGCCTCGTAGTAAAATATAAATGAATAGAAATGAGTTAATTTAGTATGTAAGAATTATTTAGTAAGAAACCTGAGTTATTAGGCCAAAAAGTGTTGTAATTAATATACTTTCTGCATGAGTTTTCTTCACATCTGAGCTGCCAGGAATTGAACTAGCAGTCTCTGTTTACAATGGAACCTACATCGGAACCAACTAGACCCTCCATATGTGAGGGACAGTGGTAAAGCTTAGACTATCTATGAGGCCCCTGGCAGTAGGACCTGGATCTATACCTGGTGCACTAGCCAGCTTATTGGAGTCCATTCACTATGATGGAATACCATGTTCAGACTTAATTCATATTGAAGGACTTTGTCCTGCTCCAACTTATTGTGCCAGGCTTTGTTAACTTCCCATAGGACATATTACACATTGGGTAGAAAGGATGGGGAGTGGACTGGGTAGAGGTGGGTGGCAGGAGGAGGAGTGGGGGAGAGCTGTGAATAGAATCTAAAATAAAACTTAAAAAATAAATTTAAAAAAAGAATGAAACTAAATTGAAGTCTTAGGTGGTGTTGGCATTTTTATTTGTTAAGAGAAGCTCCAGCTAATGAAGTGCAGTGTTGTGGCAATAATGTCTATAGTTGTTATCACTCTTAGAGCCCTGTGAAGCCCCCTATATTTGACAGTCCCCATAATAGAGTGAGCTATGCACCTCCAACTTTAATGTATATACAAATCACCTGGGATCTGATATGAATCCCACTCTGTTTGAGAAACTCTGAGAGTCTGCATTTCTAAACAATGTCATGTGATATCCATATTATTGGATAACAAAGTTAACTTTTTTACAGAGGTAGAAATATTGGAATTACCAGTAATAAATGTGAACTGAGACTGATTTTATGTCTTGGCATATAAAAGATATAAAGGAAAAATTATAGAAACTTGCAAAATGTCATGAGTAAATAACATAAAACAAATTCCCCAAAAAAGAATATATAGATAAGTATGAAGATTCAATGAGAAAATATTCTATATTCTTCCTAATACTACCCTCCTAACTATACTCAGGGCCAGTTTTCTCTAAGTCTTTATCAAGCCACTAGTTCAAATATAAATTACCATTTAAAAACATTGGAAAGAGAATAAAATATAATCTTTAAAATATGTAAGAATCAATTTTCTATAAGTTCAGCTTGGAATTTCTCAGAGTCTGCCTCACTATGAGGACCTTGGTGATGACTACTTCAGTAGGGTGGGTAAATTTACCATTTATCACTGGCTAGTTATGGATATGCTACCTGCTTTCTCTGACCACCTGTAAGCTGTCCTCTGATGATTACACATCTGACTCACATTAGTAATTTTGAAATGTTTTCTGATGTATTTATTTTCTCTTTTAAAATCCCTCCACTTTGTTCTATCTCTCCTCATCTCCAAAATTTATTTAATAACCTTCAAAGGTACTGAATTCAATGATAAAAGTAAGGTAAAAAGATATCCTTCTGGCATTAAGAGACTTGATATAAACAGAATTATTTTAATAGTAGCTAGTCATGTCAGAGGTGTCATCAGATAGTGACTGGGTGAGAAAGGCATTTGATCTTCAGTCCTGCTTTGAATTGATGTCTCTATGTGTCATGGAAATAAAAATGTGATGATCCCACCATGTCTCTGAAATTACTGAAATGCTGTTAAAATAATTAGTCACAAAGGAACATGTGTTCTGTAATATTTGATGGACCAACAAGAAGTATATAAATAGTACATTATTATTGAAAGGTAAACTCACATTATATAAGCTAAACAGAAAGATTAATGAAACACAATGATAGTATTGCTATGTCCACTATAAGAAATGTGTATTGCAGGGGATAAGAAAGGATGTGCCTCATTTTAGTGTGGATGACAGAGCTCCAATTCATGGTCTGATTTAGAAGGAGGCAGGGACAAGAGAAACCTACTGGAGGCACCAGTAAAGAGATCACTTGACAAAATGTAATATGTATAAAGATGCACTGAACATTTTGATTTGGGACAGTTTTATTCATGCATTTGTCCTCCTTCTACCACTATGTAATATTTAACTATTGTAGGTGAAGTCAGTATAGCTGATATGACATCTGCTCTCTCTTTTTGAGTGTCCTACCTACAGTATTACTACAATGTGGCAAGAGAAACTATTCTACCTTTCTTTTACAGGAAACTGTGTCCACAGAAGTCTTTAAATTAGGATTTCACAGCCTTTTGTTACAGTTGATGTTTATGTCTAAAAAATATGAATGCAGAAGAATTTAGAATAATAGATATCACATACAATGTTGAATTTTCCTGTGGTTATGCTGAGGGTAGTCTTCAGATATAATAACCAAGACCTACAAAATCATCATGGAATGAGAATATGTGAACTAGTTTGTATTATTTTCATCATTTTGAAAATATAACGATTCATATTTCTTGTCTTTTTTGAGTCTTTATGTGTATCTAGAAGAGTTTGTGGGCAAAGGGGGTATAGGCTCTTTTGTTATTATTTAAATTCTAAAATTACATAATTAGTTTATTCACCAGAATAGATTGTGCTAGTCACATAATAGCACTTTTAATTTCCTTCCTCATTCTCTTTGACCACCTGAGGAATGCTAAGACAGAAAACATGGAAAACTTATTACAGAGAAGTTTTCCTTAATATTTTTAATAGCACCTGTTTGGTTTTTTCCTAGAAAAATAATTTTGAGAAAAATTCTTTTCTGACTGACCCATATATTTGATCTATGGAAAAGTAAACATGATCATTCTTGTACCCAGTGATGCTGAGTTTAAAGAATATTAGAATTACTTGAATTCTAGCTTCACCAGCCTTAATAATCAGAATAATCACTAAAATAACCCTGCTAAAATCTAAAGTATAGTTTTTTAATATAATTACAACAAATAAAAAATAGATTGCATAGTTTTCCTGAGCATTGAGTAAAGTATTTGTTCTCAAATTTGTACTATATGGAAGATGGTAACCCTTCAATTACTACTTAACTCACTTTTTGATAGTTAAATTTAAAGAAAACACACAGAATCTTTATGAGAATGACATAATCAACTATCAGGTTTTCATAAGGAAACAGTCGCTAAAAGGCTAACTAACTTTAGCGCCACTCACCAACAGATAAGTTAGACCTTTAATGTCCCTTAAATGGGTCATGGGTTAAAGGTTTGGTGTCAAGGATAATAGATAGGGATAGGAATAGAGGTATCAAAAATAATAAGTGTTTGGGTGACTTTGGTGTAGAACTTAGTGCTTTTTTTGCATTTCTTTGTTCCTTAGACATGAGCTAAATGGTTTTCTCAATCAACTGTTCACTCAAGCATGCAACACCTCCATACATGTCCACCATAATCAATCTTAGAGAATATTGCCTGTGACCTCAAAACCTCTGACATAAAAATCAACATTTTTTATAAGATAATTGCCTCAGATACTTTGTTAGAATGATGGGCAATGAACCACAGAAATTTAAGAAAAATCACAACTGTCTCTCTACCCTTCACCATTCAGCAAATAGCCCTTCCTTTGCAACAACATAGTTGGATTCTTTCATGTCCAATTATATTCTTGTTATAGGATTGTCTTTTGTTATAGGGTAGTAATATTCTATTGTATATTTATTATTGAATGTTACCTAGTCCCTATGTCCTTGTGATAGAACCTAATGTATGTCAATCAATTATTGGGATTTGTAGATCTTTCGATAAGATTTGAAAGTCTGTTATTTCATATTTACTATGCGAGGCTTTAAAAAGTTGCCTAAATTCTTTTCTATAAAGTAAATGTAACAAAATTATCTACTTACTGAATGATCAGTATCTTTGGATACCTTAGAGACATCAATTTTGAGCACAGTGACAATGTTAAAATGTCTTCCTCACTTTACAGTCTCTACTAACATTGGAAATCAGTATGATTTCCACAGAATTGTTGGCTATCACTCAAATAAGATGTTTTGGGTATAATAATACCTAGAAAAGGAATCATATAAAAGACATGAATGAGTTAACAGTGTCAATACACTGTTTTTGTATGTAGTATTCCTCAAACTAGGTTGCATAAGCAACAAGAAATACCTCTCTACCTTCCACTAATAGGAAAAAAAAAAAACAGTAGCCTGGGCATTCAAGAAAAGCTTTGAGGCTGGAAATAAGGGGTAAGAACTCAAGGGATTGTGGGTTTTGCTCAGCACAAGATATTTCTTTGTCTTAATCCAAAAGCAAGGTAGGGAGAACCATATAATTCAAGATGAAACACTAGAAAGAAAAAATGCAATGAAACTTTATTCTAGGGCAGTGTTTGTTTTGGCAACTACTAACTGTAAGCCCCAGTCTCTTACCTCTTTGGAGGCCCTGTCCCTGTGCCCACCAAGCGTTGACCCCTCCCCAGAAGAGGGTAAAGCACAAGCCCACCAAAATCTTGACCACTCCCCTATCTATTTAAACTGTTTCCCTGGAAAGTTCCCATGTGGTCTCTTTCCTCTTCCCTCTCCCTCTGGTGGTCACCCTAGCAACCCCTTGGGGCCACCCAAGAGCACAGGAATCCCATTAAACCTAGATATTTTTTAATTTTGCTTGTTGTGAAATGGCTCATGTACTCCTAGACCAAATAATTCCTTGGTTTGGTGTCCCACAAACCAAACAGACAATGGACTCATCAAACAACAACTAACCAAGCTCTCCATTGAACTCAGGTTATCTTGGCCCTCCCTTCTCCCCATTGCTCTTACTTGTCTCAGGGCCAGCCCATGTTCCAGCCTGAGCGCTTTTGAGCTACTTTATGGCAGGCCCTTTCTCCTTAACCATCACCTCCCAGTCCAAACTCCTCCACTGGAGGGGTACCTACCCTACCTTTCCCTTTTAATATCCTTACTCCATTCACACAGATAGTTGTCTCCCTGCCCCCACACCAGTGGACCCTAATGCCACTAAACCTGCCCCACTTGGCCCAGGGGACAGAGTACTCCTCAAACAACTAACCCTTACATCTCTTGAACCTCAATGGATAGGACCTCATGCAGTAATCCATACCACCCCCTTGGCTGCCAAGTTCCTGGGACATCCATCTTGGGTCCAGTCTCAAGCAGGCACCTACTCAGGACACTTGGTCTGTCCAGCAGACAGGACCTTCACCTTCCAGTTTTTCAAGATGCCACAATGAAGAGGCTACATGATCCTCATTCTGACACATTCATCTTTGGTAATAACAATATTTTTTTTCCTAGACACCTGCCTTCTCACCTCCTCCAAGGAACAGATGCCTGACGTCTCTGGGATGGCAGTACATGGGATGCCTTTCCAGTCACACCTCTCGTTGAACATGGACCCACCAACACCTAGCTCTTCCCTTCCCCACGTCGTCCTGTGCCCACAGGAAATAACCAGACTTGAGCCAATGCCCCTTTTTTCTAACAGAACGTAAATGTTACTCAAAATATCGCCTCAGCTTCCTGTTACCTCTTATACAAACAGTCTGGAATGTAAGCTCCAGTCTCTGGCCTCCATCTTTGGAGGCCCTGTGCCTGTGCCCACCAAGCCTTGACCTTTTCCTGGAGGAGGGTCAAGACAGCCTGCCAAAATCTTGATCAATCCTCAGTCTATTTAAACTGCTTTCCCAGAAACTTCCCACATGGTCTCCCCCTCCAACCTCCCCCCCAGCGGTGGTCACCTTAGCAGCCTCACAGTTCTCCCTTGGGGCTACCTGAGAGTGCAGGAATCCCATTAAATCTGGATATTTCTTAATTTGGCTTGACTGCAATTTTTGCATTGGTAAAGAGCTAGCATTAGGAAAAATTCCTAAAACCAACATATTCAAATTCTCTAGAATTTGGATGTCTGTCATTTGCTGCTCAGAAATATAAAGAAGGTCATTTTGTACCTGTCAGATGAGACCAATATAAAGTTTTGTATATGGTAACACTAGTGTCAGTGATTGTTTATTGAGCAAACCTTTAGATATTGGGACTTGAAAAATTACCACTCCAAAAAAATCCATCTCAACACCAAATCATCAATAGATGAAATATAGAGGTCTCTGATGATCTACTCTATTGAAAATACTATAATAATGCCAAGTTCAGGTACATGCTGGCACTTAGCATTGTTCCAAATAAAAAAAAAATATTAGCAATAAAGTACACAGTACAGGTCTTATGGAGTACAAGTTCCATAATTTATAAACTCAGAAACTAAGAAAAAAACTTGTATTTTCTGTAGGGATAAGTCCCGCGCCTTAGGGGGTGTGTTTGCCTTGGGCTAATGTTTGCTTATATAAATTTGGCG
>NW_004949096.1:14589966-14598298 GCF_000317375.1 Microtus ochrogaster | reverse complement strand
AAATGGGAATTACAAAGTTATGTGTTCTAGATAACCCATTTGAATGGAAAAAAATGAGAAAAGGTGCATTAAATGTTCAAAATTATTGTTGTCATTAATATTATGGGAGGAGGAGTAAGGAATTATTAGACAGGAAAATTGTAGGCATCACACAAACATGGAGAGCTGCCTGGTTTCTGAGACTTGTTGGGAAAGTGCAGGCTCTTCTTCTGGGAAGACTAGAAGGTACGTGGTGCCATTCCTTCTCTTCAAAAAATCAGTGTGTTCTGAGAATAATACTAATCTGTCAAAGAATCATGAGCCTTCATCCTCTTCAATTTGTACAATATGAGAAATTGCATGGATCTGAAGCAGAACATCAAAAGAAGAAAGTTAATGTCCCTTGCCTAGCAAAGAACCAGTCTGAAACGTTTGTTAAAACATACTAACTCTTCCAATGCTCTAAATAATCAGGGGGGTTCTTTTATCCATGGAAATAAAATTCTTTGGAATTTGAAAAATGCAATGTTTTATTGAGAGGAAGTTTCATAACTTCAGCAAGACTGGTTATTAAAGCTATATATAGTGATTTTGAATTGGTCCAAATAACATTTCCAACAGCCTTCATTTGTGAAATCTAATCTGCAGAAATAAGAATACTGGCATATCAGAATTTATGATACATATGATACATACAGAAAGATACATACTTCAGTATTTATGTGGCTGTAAAAATAAACTGAGATTATTGTTAGACAGTGGATAAAATGCTGATAATAATGGATAATGCAAAATAGTATGCATATATAAAAGTAACTGTAAAATGGGAGTAGGGGAGGGAAATGGGAGGTTGGAAGGAGGTGGAAATTTTTTTTCAATAAAAAATAAATAAGTAAATAAAAAGTAATTTTAGATAAACACATATTTGGAACAAAGTAGACAGAGGTGAGAAAAGAAGGAAAGTAAGGAGAGCATTGCCTTCCATTCCTGTGCTTGGCCAACTATAAACCTTTTTTCAGGAAATCATCAAAACCATAAACACTTTCTCTATAGTTTATGAGAAATGGGTGTTGGATTATCTAGAGCTGTCAGCATGATTTGAAACTGTGGCATGTATTTGATTTCCCTTCCATGGTGTCCTGACTATCAGATGAGAAAAAAACAAAAAAACAAAAAAACAAAAACAAAAACGTAGCTTTCCTGAAACTTGCAAAACATCTTAATTTCTTCAATGTCAGCTTTTTTTTTTAAGTTTTATAAGATGCCTAGGTGTAAATCAGTGTTCTTTTGGCTAGAAATAGACCCCGTTTAAGAATATGCAAAAATATTGAAAACACCCACGTTGTTCAGACATAAACTGTGCACTGTAATCTCCCCAGAATAAGGCCAATAGCAAAACAAAAGCAAGATGTGGGCAAGGCTTTAGTACTGCTTCTGAGCAAGTTATTGTGGAATTCATCTCAGTCTCAACTGTTCAGAAAACTAAGTCAATATAATTAAATTTGAGTGAGTTCGATTTGGTTCCTGACATTGCAAAAAATAAAGGAGAAAAATGGCCAAAGATATGCTTTGTTATAGACTTAAAAGCCAGAAGTGGAAACTTTACGAATTAAATGGTATTAGTATTTCTCTATTGAAATAATATGAATTTTTTTCTGAAGGGAGCTAAAGAGGATGTAGTTGAGACAGAGAAGATCACTGCAGAAGAAGAGATTAAAGCAATGTAAGAACCAGACACAGTAGATGAGTACAAGGGAACTCTGTTTTCTGGATACAGCAGGGCAGCTGTATGAACTCACAGTGTTAATCACAACATGTTTAAGACCTGTACAAGTTCAAGCCAGAACAAATCATAGCAAGCAGAGGGGGATAGGGTATGAAGTTCCAGCTCTAGCCAGAGGCATTGGTAATTCTCAGGTGCTAGGCATGGAAGGGTCAGTTTTTTCTCAGAGTGTAACTTCTGATAAGTAGACCATCCTCCATAAATCCAAGGTTTGTTGGTTAGCACAAGTGGATATGAAATGTCCTTCCATTTGCTGTGAATATGTTTTATTACCATTGGTTAACAAAGAAGCTGATTTGGCCTGTGGCAGGACAGACTGTAGCCAGGTGGAAAATCCAAACAAAGAAGGCAGAGTCTAGGAGATACCAACAGTCACCAGAGAAGTAAGATGTGAGGTAGCAAACCACGAGCCTCATGGTAAAATATAGAATAATAGACATGGGTTAAAATCATAAGAGCTAGTTAATAATAAGCCTGAACTAATGGACCACACAGTATGTAATTAATATTAAGCCTCTGAGTGGTTATTTCAAAAGTTACTGCAGGATTAGGCAGGAAGAGAGAACTCCAACTACACAAATTGGGCTTGATGAGTTTGCACAGAAAGAAAGAAAGAAAGAAAGAAAGAAAGAAAGAAAGAAAGAAAGAAAGAAAGAAAGAAAGAAAGAAAGAAAAGAAGAAAAGAAGAAAGAAAGAAAGAAAAGAAGAAAAGAAGAAAACAAAACAAAAAAGACATGGAGTGGGAGAGGTGGCTTGGTGGATAATAGTAGTGTCTATTCTTTCAGAGGACCCACATTGGAGTCCTAACACCACATGTTGCTTATATCACTCTGTAGCTTCAGTCTTAAGAGGAATCTGATGTCTCTTTCTGGCCTTGATGGCCACTACATACACATGGGGTATAGACCTGAATATAGGGAAATATCTACACAAATAAAATAAAATAACATTATTTAAAAAGAACACAAAACTGAGTAGTTAAAAACATGTGTGGATCTAGGGAGAGTTTAAAGTGTAAATATTATCAAAATAAATTGTACACAATTTTCAAAGGACCCATAAAATGCTGTTTCTAGAGAGAATTTGAAGATGGAAGAGTAAGATGGTGAGGGGTGGATCTTGGAGGAACTAAGGAAAGAATGGGATAATGAAGATGATCACTACACATACAAGGATATGCTCAAAGAAATAATGACTTTATTAATAGTTTTCTTATTAATTAATAATTTTACTGTACCATTAAGATGCAAAAATCTAAAAAAAATCCTTGTACTTTTTAACTTAATTTTCTGCATTCCCCCTTACAAGCATGTTTTATAAAATTTTTAGCATCACATCATCAGGTGTGAAAATTGAACCTCAAGAGATTTAGTAAGTCTGCCCAAATCACATGTCTGTGAGGGGTTGGCCCAACATGTTAATATTTATCTTTTTTTCTGTACTGCTATATGAATTAAACTTCTTTTTTTAACAGTTATGACTGAGGATTGTGTATAAAATAACATCTGTTGCTGCACATTGGAAATTTGGAGAGTATGATCAACATGTGATGTCTGGATAGGGAATTTATTACTGAACTTAAATTTTCTGATAAAACATTGGTAAGCAAAACTTTAGTATTACCAGTAGATGTTTGTTGACCTTGTTCAGCACTCATCAACACTTTCTTCCTGAGCTGTTATGTTCCTATGGGATTTTGTTATCTGACTCCTCTGACCTCTTTGTTTCTATCTTCTTATAAGTGTCTTTTCTCTCCTGTTCCCATTTGTCCTTCTGTTACTGTGAACTCTGTAGTACTCCCTGCTAACTATACCTTTAACATTTCCTGTCCCACCACTATGAGGAGTGTATTGCCATAGGCTATGTATTGTGCCCTAGAAAGTCATGTCTATGTTCTAATCCTAATTTCCTTTGCATGTGAACTTGTTTGGAAATAAAGTTCCTGAACATATAATTATACTAAGCATTGAAAGTTTATATCATCTTGCCTTTAGAGTGGATTCCAAACCCAGTGACTCATGTCCTTTCAAGAAGAAATAGGAAAAAACAATATGAATACAGAATAGTGTGCCTATAAAGCACAATATCTAAATATCTAAGTTACCATAAGCTAGGGAGCATAGGGTACCTTCTGGTACTGAATCTTCAGTCAGAGCCAACTCTTTTGAAGCCCTGGTTCTATGTTAACAGTATCTGTAGAAATTTGGTATAGCATCCATGGGAAGTAATACCAGTATTGGCATATTTAGATTTATGGCCACTTCATTGACTTCAATGTGGATATCCCTTTATACATAGATCTCAGTTTATGCAATGTTTACTACTTAACATTTTCATTTTGTTTATATCTAATATATGTATGTGTGAATGTGTATGTTATGGCATATGTGCAGTAGTCAGAGAATAACTTACAAAAATTGGTTCTCACCTTCCACTGTGTACTGTTGATCTGTCAGGTCTTAACGCTTGACAGAATTGTCTTTATCCACTGATCTAATCATCTTCCCCAAACTAACATTTCATCTGATATCCCCAAACTTGTATCTTCTCCTGTGTTGGAAAATGATAGCATGATAGTTAGCCAGAACAAGCTCTCCTACTTCACTAATAGCTCTTTAGGCTAAAACTTCATCCACTAGAAAGAGATGAATATTAGTTAAATTTATCTGTAATGCTGATCTGTATTCCTAGCTCTAACTCAGCTCTATTTCTTACTGAAATCTACTGGTATAAAAGCACAATTGTGCTCCTACCCATAAGAAGAAACTATAAAGATTCTCCCCATCCTAAACTGGGATCTCTCAGCACTGATCTCAGTTCCATCTGGGAATCTTCCTTAGAGAAGTCTGAGTAACCCAGAAACTTCAAAGGCAGCCTGTAGTGTTCACTCTTGCTGGTGATTTACACAATGCAAACAATAGATCCCTACTCCCACTTACATTTAGCACTCCTAAATATGTTAACAGAACTCCACCTGCCCACCACCTCTTTAGCACATATTCCTGTCATTTTATCCTTGAAGATCATAAATGCTTTTTACCTCAATAAATAACAAACACTTCCCTATTTCCCACTTTAAAAGTAAAAACAAGATTTGACAAAAGTTTCAATATTGCTGCCCTTCATCTCCAATTTTGTCTCTTCAAATAACCTGATTGAGTACCTGACATTCTTATTAAAACCAAAACTATAACCTTTAATCTGTGAGAACTTTGCTCAATGTCTAGATTCAAGAATAAGAATATTTCTCTTCTCTACTCAAATGTATCACTCACCAATAGCAATTATAGAGAATTTAGATGATTCGCTTGTGTCTAGAATGTTATTTTCTTTGCCCCTCCTGGACTAAAAGTATCTATCATATTTTACATTTGCCATAATTTTTTTTCTCCCTCTCTGAACCCATTTCTTTTTTTATCACATTTGGAGTATGTGGATGTATTGGGAAGCAGGGGAGGGAGTTCTCTAGTGGTAGAGATTAAATCAAGGCCTTTGTACATACAAGGAAAAAATTTAATACTGAGTTACGTCCTAGCCTCCAAATGATACATTCTTATTGGAAATATTTTTCAAACTCCTAGACAAAGTTAGGCTACTTATTTTGTGTTGTCCTATTAATATTTCTCTTAAAATTTAAATTTTTTGTAGAGTAATTATATAGTATCTGCTTGGTTCTCCAGGTACTGAGGTGCTTTTTCTTTGTTTCATGTTCACTTCACTGTGTGGTCAGCCATAAAGTCTCTCAAAACACGATAAAAGATTGTTAAGTAAATGCTGCTGAATCAATGTGCAAATCACACTTTCTCTGTTTTTTGCAGCCAAGCACACATTGATCATTATCTTGAAAATCATAAAGTTTTGATCTATAGGGATTCTTGAAAACTTTTATTTCAAACTGGTAATTGGAAACTTGATTCAGATATGCTATTGTGGTGGTAGGTAGCAGAATGAGGTATATCTTGGAAGTATCAGTTGTTTTCCAGCTACAATCTGCTTCTTGTAATGAGTGGGCATAGGGAAGCTAAGGTTCTTCATGGGATACTACTAATTTACAGAAATTTTCAAGTCATGATCCCCTGTATAATTTTAATGGAGAGCTATGCGACATAAACTATTATTCAAAACCAATTTCCCTGGCCTGTTCTTTGCTACATGCTCCTGATATTGTCACAGATATTTGTGTTTTAAGTAAGAGGATTTTTTCACCCTTAATCACTTATATCTGCTCCATCAATTCAAAGCTCAGAAAAGAGGTTTCCAGGCTGTGTTGATGGAGAGGTTTAATTTAATTTCTAGGGGCACTGAGATGCAGCATGTTAGACAGCTAGTAGTTCATGCAGTCAAGAGCCATAGTTCTGGTGGTGTTATAGTCTCACAGAGGGAGTAAGCCTAGAAATTACTTGATTTTTAGTTGAATGTGAAGTGGGTATCTCAGGAAAATAGAATGCTAAATATACCTAAGGGGAGTGTACAGGAGGAAATTTATAATTAAGTCAGGCTTACAAATGAGAAAGTGATTTCTTCCTCTTGTCCTTTTTTAAAATACCATAACAAACTTGAGTCTAAACCATAACACAGAGGTCTGCCTCTGACACTCAGCACCTGTCCAGGATGTAACTTGAACTCTCCACCTTATTCTTCAACCAGTCTTAAGTGGTCACAATAAGTCAAGGTTCTGTTGTTTTTCTCTCCATACTCTGAGGGATTTCCAACATAATGATGAAGTCAAAAGTGTAGTAGTAATTATATTAGAAAGTATAGTATATATTAATGTGCATTCCCAGAATTTTATCACTATTGTAAGATTTAGCTTAAATTAATCCTTTTAACCAACCTCTACCTGTATAATGCCTAAGATACATTAGGACAATCTTAAACATTATTTTCTGAGGCTCAAAGATAATTTTGTTACTGTTTAGAAGAAAAATACCTTGGTAATGTGACACGTAAATCTCCACAACTCCCCTGAGTTGGAGGATATTGGAATAGAGAAACAAAGGAAAAAAAACCTTTGCTTGTCTAGAATCTACTTATGAGTGAGTACATACCATATTTTCTCCCTGGGCCTAAGCTACCTCACTCAGGATGGTTTGTTTTATTTCCATTCATTTGTCTGAAATTTTCAAGATATCGTTGCTTTTTACTGCTGTGTAGTACTCCATTCTATAAATGTACCACATTTTTTTTTATTCACTCTTCATTTAAGGGGAATCCAGGTTGTTTCTAGATTCTGGCTATTATGAATAATGTTGCTATGGGCAAAGTTGAACAGCCAGTCTATAGTCCACAACTCCAGAGGATCTAGGTAAAAAGGAAAACCCTAAAATAGACATACATGGATCCCACTGGGGAGAGAAAAAAGACAAGATCTCTTGAGTAATTGGAACTGTGAAGGAGAGGGGTGAGGGTGGAAGGAGAGGGGAGAAAGGGAGCGGGGAGAAGAACATGAGGAAATTGGGTGGTTGATATCATCAGACAGAAAAGGGGGAAAGAACAGCGAGGGAGAACAAAGAAAGGGATACCTTGATAGAGGGAGCCATTATTGCCAGGTTAGCTAGAAACCTGGCAATAGGGAAATTATCAGGAATCCACAGAATGACCCCAGCTAAGACACTAAGCAGTAGTGGAAACAGTTCCTGAACTTGCCTTCCCCTGTAATCATATTGATGACTACCTTATTTGTCATTGTAGAACCTTTATCTAGTAACTGACTAAGGCAGATGTGGAGATCCACTTCTAAGCACTGGGCCGACCTCCCAAAGTCCAATCCAAGAGAAGAGGAGCGACAATATAAAGAAAGGGGTCAAGACTACAATGAGGAAACCCACAGGAAACAGCTGACCCGAGCTAGTGGGAGCTCACAGACTCCAGACTGACGGGGAATCTACATGGGACTGAACTAGGTCCTTTGCATGTGGACAACAGTTGTATGTCTTGTGCCGTTTCTGGGGCCACTGGGGGCAGAATATCAGGATTAATTTATAGTGCATGAACTGGCTTTGTGGAGACCATTCTCTATGGAGGGATGACTTGCTCAGCCTAGATATGAAATTAGGAGGCACTTTGTCCTGCCTCAACATGATATGACAGACTTTGTTGACCTTCAAGGGAAGCCTCTGAGGTGTGGATGGGGCTGAAGGTGCAAGAAGTGAGAGGAGGGGAGAGAGAAAGAACTGTGATTGATAAGTAAAATAAAAAGACTGTTTTATAAAAATAAAATAAAAATAAATATTTTTTTTTAAAAGAAGAGAATCATGTCATTTGAGTTAGCATGGAGGTCTTGATGTGACAGCTAGTCACATAGTGGAGTGGGAGGCTTCAGAGACAGTGTAAAGCAACCCAAAGTATCAAAAACATACAAAACCCAAGCAAACAAAAAATACTTGAGTTCTGCCCAGTATCGAAAAGGAAGAGACAGAGAAACACAGAGAGGGCAGATACAATGTATTTGATGGCAATATAATGGTATCTTGTAGGAACAGCCAAATATTTTCTCACGGAGGAGCGGAAGGAGGGAGAAGATGAGCAAGGAAGTTAGGACCACGAGGGGTGCACCCACCCACTGAGACA
>NW_004949096.1:14585340-14589623 GCF_000317375.1 Microtus ochrogaster | reverse complement strand
GAGGGGGAAGGAAATGGGAGGCTGGGAGGAGGGGGAAACTTTTTTTCCCTTTTCTCAATAAAAAAATGAAAAAAAAGAAAACATCAGAAAATAGAAAAAAAAGAAGGGAACAGAAAAGAAAATGTGTAATGTATAGAAGATGATATCCAATAGAATGATAAAAAGTAGCATGAAAAAAATGATATTTTCTTTTAGGTGTTCAGGGAAAGAGAAATATTGCAACATAGCAAGCATTGCCATCGTCTCTCCTTTACATATTTATACCTCTAGAGATATGCATGTGCTATTTTCAAATTAGCCCTCATGCCTTATCTCGACTGCTCCTATGCTGTTTCTTTAAATAGAATAATTTTAAAGGAATTTTTAAAAAATGCTGAACATTGACATTCATCTAATGGCATCTCTACCTTTTAGTAATGTGTAGTATAACCTTTGGCATTATATTTTTATGCCCTTGATGACAGTCTCTTTCCTCTGAGGCTTTGTGGGCACATGTTTTATATTGCTTCTTCACTTGTGGTCTAGGTCCTAAGATGGTGATAAATGCATTTTTACCATGGATCTCTTCTAGGACAAATTAGCTAATATTTACAAAATACCATCAACACCATAAATGCTGAAGAAAGGCTAAGAGTCCTTGTGTGACTATGTGATGCTCTGATATGAAAAGCTTCTGGACACATGATAGAAGGCAAAGTTCAGTGGGATAGGAAAGCATTTTGTTCTTTATTGCAACAGCTTACACCAGAGTAGGAAACAGTCTCAACATAGCTTAAAATAAGTTTCTTAAAAGCATAATGAAGTCTAAGAGTAGCCATGGAAAAATAAACAACACCTATGCAAGAATGTGGTTCTACAATTAATGTTCTCTTTTTCTGTCATTAGTTTATCATTTTCTACAGGACAATATGTATCATGATGTGAATATGCCAGAATATGTTCCATGAAAGATAAAGCAAAGCAACTCAGTGTAGTATGAAGCATAGTTAAGTATCTGGTCACTTCTGGGCCCTCTATCATTGTAAAATATCTCAAAAGCGTGTCAAATATTAGTTTCTTCTATCTTACCTTTTTCTTAAACCCACATCTTAATTGAAATTATTCTTGTCAGGGAAAATAATATCTTTGTAAACCAAATAACCCATGTTTGTCCCCAGCTGACCTCACAATAGTGTTTTACACAATAAATCATTTTTTTTTCCTTTGGTTTGATTTGTTTTTCATGACAAGATTTCCCTGTACCTTTTGACCTTGTCTTGGAACTACCATATTGTAGACCAGATTGATCTTGAACTCACAGAGATCTGCCTACCTCTGCCTCCTGAGTGCTGGGTTAAAGGCGTGTGCCCCTACTGTCCAGCTAATAAATCATTTTCTTCAACTTTTTTTTTATCATTGTCATCACCACATGTCTCTTTTCTTCAGAGTGCTTTTATTTTTTCCTCAAATTAGTCCTCTTTACAATCAAGAATTCCTAGATCATCTACTACATAAACTCAAATGCCTCTTTCAGCCACTCTCCACTGTTGCATGAGGCTGAGATTTTTACTATGCATTGCTGAGCCTCACTAGCTATAAGAAAAAAATGTTACTTCATATATTACAAAGTCTAAATTATTTGAGTATTGCAGCATGGATGAACTGAGACAGTCCTTACAAGATAGCTCTGAGAGTCTTCTTTCCTCATCTGCATTTAATTTTTCTTTTTAAAACCTGGATAAAATATGTATTTAATATGATACTGTGACAACCACATGACTTGTTCATCTGTATATAATAGCTTTGTCACAGTGGTTTAGAACATTTGTTTTCTGAGGGGCCCTCAACAGCAACATTAATGGCAACTAGAAACATGCTGGAAATGCAGACTCCACAGTGTCTTTCCATTCTGTTCAATTACAAACTCAGAACCCATGCCCTAGGCTCAGGCATTCTAGGTGATTTTGAGATGACAGAATCTGAGAACTAAAGTAATGTTGTAAAGTCCAGTACTGATGGCTCTTTGTCTTCTCTGCTTTTGCAACTGTTTGCTTAACAGCAGCAGCAACATGGGTCATGAAGATAATGGGAAGTTTTACAACCACATCTTAACAATGTAAGCCCTAAATGTTTTTTTTTTAAATAAGCTATCCTCATGTTGATTCTTTTTAATGTTAACAAACGTTAAAAGAAATTGATGATGAAACCCAAATGAACCGTGTTATGAAAATTATTGCTTGCTCTTCTTTTAAAGTATTCATTAACTCTCTAAACATCTATGCCTTGAAGAGAGAGAGGGAGAAAGATTGATTTTTTACATCTAAAAAGCTTATCAATAGTGACACAAAATGCTGTTTTCAGTTACTTTGAAAACAGATCAATTCTAGAATCTGAGCCAAATTTAATCCTTGTCTCATGTTGAGGTTGAATGGAGCGATTTAAAATAGAGAATGAAGATATGTTCCTAGTGGTTAAGAAAAGTTAGCTGTGGAGGCAAATCCTGGGTTTGAACAGCTCACAGAAGTGCTGAGTATAGGGACTGCTCCTCTGAGGTAGCCTTTTGTTGCTAAGAGGAGATGAATGGGACAAGGATGAGAAGAGGGTCATTTCCTATCAGTCTCAGCTTCCTACCCCTATTTTGGAACTTCGTGCCAATAATAGGACTGAAAACAATTATTTCTAAACAATTGCTCAGTACAGACAGATTAAAGGTATTTTTCCAGACAGGAGGCTTCAGATTTTCCTGGTGAGAGCTCTAGAAGATGTGTTCTGGCATCACCTTTCTTTTCTGAAGTGTTTTTCATGCCCATACACCCATACCTACAATGTACTCTCCCTTATATATGCAGATACACACATTATGCAAACATGTATGTGATATGGGAAGTCCTTCTGTATATGTGTTGCTTTTATTGGTTAATGAATAAAGAAGATGTATTGGCCTATGATAAGCCAGAGTAGAGCTAGGCAGAAAAACAATACTGAATACTGAGAGAAAGTAGGCAGAGTCAGAGAGATGCCACACAGCCACCAGAGAAGAAAGACGTGAGTGTCCAGTTAGAACCTTGCCGGTACACCATGAGCCTCATGGTAAAGTATAAAATAATAGAAATGTCTTAATTTAAGATGTAAGAGCTAGCTATCAATATGTTTAAGTGATTGGCTAAGCAGTGATTTAATATAATTTCTGTATGATTATTTGGTTCTGAGTAGCTATGGGACAAGGCAGGACAGAAACGTCTGCCAACAGATTGGTGCACCAATGTGGTCTGAAACATTTGGAGCTGATGACTGTCACCCACTTTGGGTCCAGGTGCTTTTGTGCTCACTTGTGGTAGGGAGAAAGTAGCTGAGTCTATGCCTGCGACTCAACAAGTCCCTGCCTGGGCAGGCCATGGGATCAGGTCTGCTAAGAATCCACAGGCAGAGGGAAAATGGTGGATTTCTGTCACCATAAAAAGAAATTTTTCCTGACTGTGCAGTTCACTGCATGGCAGATTTCGCTTTTACTAAGATAAAAGGGGTTTTAAATGCTGCACGGTGCTTTCCAGAATTGGGGTAATGAGGATAGTTCCTACCCGGCAGTCTTAGAGGCAGTGAACATGCCTCTGCCATGTTAACTGGGCAGAGTTAACAGGTAGGGCTGAGTTGTTCCTAGCCATGCCCATTTAGCATTTAAAAAAGGCACTCCTTGTCAGAAAACAATTACAGATACACAAACAATAAAGACAAATTTAAATGAAAAAGATCTCGAAATGGGTCACAGTGTTAAATAAATGTACATAGGCTTAAAAGATAGAGAGAAAAAAGTTATAATATAAGAGAGTATAATAAAATAAACATTTAACATGAAGAAAATATAATAGACTAAGAAAAATAAGCCAAATAAAGATCAAATATATACAGAACGTCTGGATTATGTATACTATTATGATTTCTTTGAATTTTTTGACTGCAAAGAAATTCTGTGGACTGCTAAATTGTAACATGAAGGGTCCTGTTTGTTTGTGTTTCTGTCCTGTCCAGCCCCTGAGCTGTTTAGTCCCAAAGAAAATCACATATAGGTCTCCATAAATTATAAAACTGATTTGCCCATTAGCTTTAACCTCTCACTGGATAATTCTCACATCTTGATTAACCCATTCTTCTGATCTATTTTAGCCATGTGGCTCAGTACCTTTTTTCAGTGGGGCAGCTCACATCTTGCTGCTTTGGTGGTCTGGGCAGGAGTGGCAGGAATCAGCTTCCTCCTTCCCAGAATTCTCCTGTTCTCATTACATCATTTCTACTTCCTGTCTGGTTTT
>NW_004949096.1:14568546-14584445 GCF_000317375.1 Microtus ochrogaster | reverse complement strand
GCACTAGCTCTGTAGACCAGGCTGGTCTCGAACTCACAGAGATCCGCCTGCCTCTGCCTCCCGAGTGTTGGGATTAAAGGTGTGCGCCACCATTGCCCGGCCATGTTAGGTTTTCTAGATGTACAGAGATATATTTCAGATGGATAGTTATTATTCAAATCTTACAAAGACTAACAGAATATGGCATTTAAGATGTTTCAGAACTTAAGACTTTTCATGAAGATGAGACACTGCTCCTGAAAGAACCAATCTACTGCAAAATGATGATGGGCATTAAAGAGGCTCTTAATGGTTTCTGTTAGCCATTTGGGCAAGAAACAGCTTGATGTTGGGCTGTATGAACTGGACATGTAGGACCCACAGAAAAAGTACTGCAGAACTTTCCTAAATGTGAGACTGTCTTCAGGGTTCCTGCTTCATGAAAGATTTTGCAAGACATTCTGCAGTTCACAGAAGAAAGTGACTGACAAACTGCCAATATATGTGAAACTTCCTTGAAATTTCCTGCTTCATGGAAAAGTCTGCCAGATACAATGGTCCTGTAGGCTGAAGATGGGTGCCCCAATGTTACAGAAGAACTTTGGGTGACTGTCCATGTAGTGAGATGTCTCTGTCAATTCTAGAGTTTTGGAAGTTGTTTACAATGCACTTTCTGTTAATTTTGGTAACATATCCTTCGGTAGCCTTTGATGGAGTTGAAGAATAGATAGTTATAGTTATTGTTTTCCTTAGCTATGATAAAAGATAAAGTTGACATAAATATTGTAACTGTAATTCTTTCTTGAAACTTGTCTATTATATGCAATTTTACTATGTTCAATTTAAAACCATCATTTTTATTTAGACAGAAAAGTGGAGATGATATGAGAAGTACTTCTGTGTATGTGTTGCTTTTATTGGTTAATGAATAAAGACTCCACTTTGTCTTGTGATAGGACCAAGTCAGCTAGGCAGGAAAACTAAACTGAATGCTGGGAGTAAATAGGCGGAGTCAAGGAGAAACCATGTAGCCATGACCAGAAACAGATGTGCTGGAACCTTGCCAGTAAGCCACAGTCATTTGGTGATACACAGATTAACAGAAATTGGTTAATTTAAGATATAACTGTTAACCAGAAGTATGCTTAAGCTATTGACCAAACAGTATTTCAATTAATATAGATTTCTTTGTGATTATTTCAGTTCTAGGTAGCCAGGAAAGAACGAGCAGCCTCTGTCAACACTTATACAAACAATACATACATTCTTCTACATGCGCCCAAAAATTTACAAACACAGGCACATATAAAATTTCAGATATTTTTTTCAGTCTGAATTTACTCTTTCTTATTGGGGTACTAAATAGATTTTATTGTATTATCCAAATATAATCATATATTTCATAAGGCATAATAATCATGAACATTATAAAATGTAAAATTTACAAATATATAATTTGAAGAATAAGCATGGTTATGTGAATATAACCTTATTGACTATTAATTTTTCAAAGTACATTTTCCAGCAGAGTAGTGGTTGCCTGAACTAGTCTTGCCCTACTATTACACTGATGATTATCTCGAATATTACCATAGAGTCTTCCCCCAGTGACTGATGGAGATCGAGACAAAGTCCCTCAGACTGAGCCCCCACAGTCCAGGTGAAGAGCAGAAAGAAGAAGATGAGCAAGAAAGTCTGGACTGCGAGGGGTTGGTCCACCCACTGAGACAGTGTGCTTGTTCAAATGGGAGCTCACCAAATCCAGCTGGACCGGGATTAATGAGCATGGGATCAAACTGGACTCTCTGAATGTGGCTGACACTGGGGGCTGACTGAGAAGCCATTGATAAAGGCACTGGGACTTGTTTCTACTGCATGTACTGGCTATTTGAGACCCTAGTTTATTTGTCTATTTGGATGCAAAGCTTCCTAGGACTGGATGTGAGGGGGGGTGTGGACTTCCCATAGGGCAGGGTTCCCTGCCCTCTCTTAAGGAGGGAAGGGGAGGGAGGAGGGTAAGTGGGGGAGAGGGAGGGAAGTGGGAGAAGGGGAGAAAGTGTAAATTTTTTGAATGGAAAAATAAAAATAAATAAATAAAGACATTTAACTTCTTGAATATGTATATCTATAGTTATAAATTCTTCCACAAATAACTATATGATTGTACATAAATCAATACATATCTATGTTTTCTTTATATAATATCTTGTTACTGTTTTAAATTATTCTTATCAGATATAAAAACATATTTTGTTATTATTTTTTATGATTTGTTCACTTTAATTAACTGATTCATGCATTTTAGTTTTGTTTGGATGTGATATATGTTCAATTTTACCGAAAATAACAATGTTTTATAGCTCTAAGAATTATTGAAAAAATCTTTAACTTTATTCTTTCAAAGAAATTTTACCAAATGCAATCTGGTTAGAAAGGAACAAGCAGGAGAGTATAAGAGAGAGGAATGGTAAAAGGTTGCTCTTGTGTGAGCCTTTCTATGTGATTCTCTGGGTTATAAATATTTAAAACAGTATTGCTTAATGAAGGGCAATATTATTTCTCCCCAAAGAAGTAGGAATTATTTATTATTTTCATTTTTACCATTAAACAATATAGTTTTACTTTGTAAATGTATGCAATTTCTTCTATAAGTCTTGTCTAGATCCATTTTTTTTTAAAGAGAGACAGAGATGAAGAAAGAAGATAATGTTGGGGAGGTAGGGAGGTGAGGCAGATATGATAGGAGTTGGAGAAGGGAAAAATGGTCAAGATGTGTTGCATGGATAAAAAGGTCAAATAATAAGCACTACAATTGCATGTGGCCCAGCTCAGCTACATTGATGTCATCACCATAAAGTATTTATTGATTTTTAGAAGAAGTTTTAAAAGAAAAATGAAAAGAAATAGGAACTCTGTTAAGTAAAATTAAGCAAGTTTTCTACAAAAAAAAATTACTTCTATTCAACTTAGGCCTTTTTCCACAAAATAGAATTTTTATGAAGTTAAATAAAATAGATGAAGTATATAGGAACCCTAGAAGATGCCAATGTGTATGGTCACTTTGAAGAGTGTATGTGACAATCTCAGTTGCCCTCTCCTGGTTTACTTATTAAATTGGTCTTCCTCTGTTTATGTGTAACTTCCTTTGTTTTTCTTCTCACTATTAGCTTTGGAGTTTGCATGCACAGCTATGGTTTTCATTGTGGCATCCCACATGAACACATCAGTGTTCTCTTCCACATCCACTCCTTGACTTCTCTTTTCTCTGAAGGTCTTGGAATTCTGGCAATCTATAATGATCTCCATGGTGCTGTCCATGATCATCAAGCTCACTTGTGGCTCTGGAGAAGTGGTAATGGGTGGCCCATGCCCATTTACTAGTGCCCACCTTTGTGAAACAGTGGATGCATGATAGTTATAAATTTATATTATCCTAATTTCTGAGAGTTTGTACCAAAGATAGGTATGAACTGAAAATAATATTTAATTTCAAAAGAATGTAGGAAAATTAGGCTTCTCCCACCCCCTCAATAAAATAGTTCCTTTGGCAATTCCTCCCTCTTTTCCAGCAACCATTCTTGGTTTTCCAAATTTTTGCCCTCATGACCACTATCTATCCTGTCTATGATAGCTTAGCTTTAATCACATGCTCATTCAATTCCACAAGCAGAGAACTCCAGTGGAATACCAACTCCCTTGGGGAAACAAATAGTTTGCCTTGGATTAAAGATGTGATCTTTTTTTTTTAACAGTCAAGTCAAACTAGTATGCTTGCAAACAGATGTGTTAAAGAGAAACATTCAACAATTCTCATTTGATTTCCTCAGAAGTATATCACCAACTTCTCTGTCCTTTAATTGGAGATTTTAATTCAAGAACATGCTAGGTAATTATAGGTTAGGTCTTACTTTAGCCATTTTATGACTTACTGTACAATATTAGAAAGAATACTATAAATTCTGGTCATTAATATCTGTATCTGAAATAACACTTTCAGATTTTAAGGATATTTTGAAAATATGAGAGTTATAAATACTTCCAACTTGATTGTATCAGTCTGATCAATGCTTTTGAATTTCTTCTAATATAACTCATATTTTCTAATTTCCTATATTTTTGTATCAAAATAATATTTTCCATTGTTTATATCATGGTAAAATATCCATATGGATGAATAAATATGATTATAATAAAAAAGAAGTGCATCACTGACACAATGAATTCTGGTGTCCATGGAGATAGGCACATTGAAGAAGGAGGGAGAAACATTTTGAATTGTGCCCCTTTTTACACTAAATCCTTATGCGCTTCCATTTCCGTAGATTTACTATGTATCACTTGTGAACTAGGACAGTAGAGTATTTGTGTTTATCTTGAAATCTGTTCCTAATTCCTATTCCGCCAAAACCATAGGGCTGTTTTCAAACAGAGAGCCCTTTTGCATGTGTTGTTGTTAGATAAACAACAATAATCAAACCTGGTTTAGAGTAAATTAACATCCATCATAGTAATCACAGCTGTGAGATTAGCAGTTGGTCTGTATATTCGCAGAAAAATGCAAAGGATTTTTAATCACTATGAAACCTCTCTCTCTCTCTTTCTCTCTTTCGATCTGTGTGTGTGTGTGTTCATTTATTTTCGGAATTGGCTATTGATTTGCCTATCAAAATCAGAGGTCATAATGTGGTCTTCTTAACATACCTATACCTAATAATAACTTTAAATTTTTAGCAATGTAGAGAGATGTGGTATATTCAGAAACTGTCTATTTATATTCAAAGTCAATGTTTAACATATAATAAAAGGTTTGATCAGGAACATGTTTGCATTATTTCAAGTATTGTAAAGCTGGGGTTAAGCATTGCAGAATCTCTTGTTCTTTGCACTTTAATCATATGTGATTCACGATAATGATTTTCTTCTGTTGCAAAAAGAAGTTTCCTTGGTGAGGGGTGTGAACTATATTTACCTGTTTTCTTAAGGAAAGACATTTAGAGTGTAGTTAAGAATTACCCTTGTTTAGCAAAATGAGTGCCTAAACAACACCTTAACAACGCAAATGCCAATAGATGTGCTAACATTGAAGGAGGGATGAGTGCAGGGCCTCAACCTTAAACAAAAAATTAGAGGTAACTGGGAAATGTTAAGTGTGTAAAAAATGGTTTCCCCAGGGAAGAAGACACAAATTGCTTATTGAATACTAAGGGACCAGCTCAGAGTTCACATCTATAGAAGTGACTGAGTAGTATTATGAATTTATGTAGTTAGGGATTAAAGAAAATTAAAGACAAAGAGACTACATATTGGAGAGAGAGTGAGATGGGGTGAATTGGAAGGGTTGGAGAGAGGTAAGGAAAAGTGGAAATAATGTAATTATAATTTCAAAAAATAATTTTAAAAAGCATTAATTTTGGCATCCAGTTATGCCAACACCATTTGTTGAAGATACTTTCTTTTTTTTTCCATTGTATAATTTTAGGTTCTTTGTCAAAAATCAGGTGTTCATAGGTATGTGAATTAATATCCGGGTCTTCGATTCGATTCCATTGGGCAACCTCTCTCTTTTTATGCCAAAACCAAGCTGTTTTATTTTTTATTCATTTTTTATTTAAAAATTTATATTTCCTCCCCTCCTCCCATATCCCTCCCGCTCCCCCATTCACCCTCCTCCTTCCTCCTCCCTCCCTAAGAAAGGGCAGAGAAGCCTGCTCTGTGGGAAGTCCAAGCACCCTCCCCCCCTACACACACACACACACATCCAGGCCTAGGAAGCTTTGCATCCAAATAGACTAGGGTCCCAAAAAGCCAGTACATGCAGTAAAAATAAGTCCTAGTGTCTTTATCAATGGCTTCTCAGCCCCGATTTTCAGCCACATTCAGAGAGTCCAGTTTGATCCCATGCTCATTCAGTCCCGGTCCAGCTGGATTTGGTGAGCTCCCATTAGAACAGGCACACTGTCGCAGTGGGTGGACCAACCCATCCCGGTCCAGACTTCCTGGCTCATCTTCTCCCTCCTTCTGCTCTTCAACTGAACTGAAAATAGCATTCTCAGCAAACAAAATTTAAGGTCATGTTCAACCTCCTTAGCGATCAGGGAAATGCAAATCAAAACAACTTTGAGAAACCTGTCAGAATGGCTAAAATCACAAACACCAATGGTAGCCTATCCTGGAAAGGATGTGGAGCAACGGAAACACTCATCAGTTGCTGGTGGGAATGCAAACTTGTGCAACCACTTTGGAAAGCAGTGTGGTGGTTTCTCAGGAAATTGGGAATCAATATACCTCAGGATCCAGCAATACCACTCTTGGGAATATAACCAAGAGATGTCCAATCATACTACAAAAGCAATTGCTCAACTATATTCATAGCAGCATTGTTTGTAATTGCCACATCCTGGAAATGGCATTTATAGATGCCCCTCAATGGAAGAATGGATAAAGAAAGTGTGGAATACACATTAGAATACTACTCAGCTGTAAAAAAATAATGACATTTTGATTTTGCATGCAAATGGATGGAAATAGAAAACACTATCCTAGTGAGATAACCCAGACCCCAAAAAGGTGAATATGGTTTGTACTCACTCATTAGTGTACTCCCCATGAACAAAGGACATTACGCCTGTAGTTCACAAGCCTAGAGAAGCCAAATAAAAAAGTGAACCCAAAGAAAAACATATATAGATCCTCTTGGAAATTGGAAGCAAACAAGATTGCCAGGCAAAAGTTGGGAGCATGGAGGTGGCAGTTGGGATAAGGTTGGAAGAAGGGGAGAGGGGGAGAGAGAAGGAAAAAGGGAAAGACTGGAGAGTGCTTGGGGGAGTGGGAGGGTGGAGATGGAGGAAGCGTGGATATAGGGGAGAAGATATCTACATTAAGGGAGACATTTTAGGGTTGGCAAGAGACTTGGCTCTAGAGGGAATCCCAGGTGTCCATGGGGATTTTTCCCAGCTAGGTCCTTGGGCAGCAGAGTAGAGGGTGCCTGAACTGGCTTTGCCCCACTATCACACTGATGATTATCTCAAATATCACCATTGAGTCTTCATCCAGCGACAGATGGAGATAGGGACAAATTCCCTCTTCAGAAACTGACTGAGCCCCCAAGGTCCAAGCTGTTTTTATTACTGTAGCTCTGGAATAGAGTTTGATGTCAGGCATGGTAATTCCTCCAGAAGCTCCTTTAATGTACAGGATTGTTTTATCTATCCGGGGTTTTTTGTTTTTCCATATAAAGCTGATTATTTTTCTTTCAAGGTCAGTGACGAATTGTGTTGGGATTTTGATAGTAATTGCATTGAATTTATAGATTGCTTTTGGTAGGATTGCAAATTTTACTATGTTGATCCTACCTATCTAAGTACATGGGAGATCTTTCCATTTTCTGGTATCTTCTTCAATTTCTTTCTTCAAAGACTTAAAGTTCTTGTCAAACAGGCCTTTCACTTCTTTGGTTAGTGTAACCCCAAAATATTTTATATTATTTATGGTTATTGTGAAAGATGCTTCTCTGATCTCCCTCTCAGCTTTTTATCATTTGTGTACAGGAGGGCTACTGATTTTTTTTTAGTTGATCCTGAATCCTGCCACATCACTGAAGGTATTTATCAGCTGTAGGAGCTCTCTGGTAGAGTTTTTTGAGTCACTTATATATAATATTATATCATCTGCAAAAAACAAAAGTTTTACTTCTTTGTTTCCAATTTGAATCAACATATAAAAGAATGAAAATCGAGCCATGTCTATCACCATGCACAAAACTAAAGTCCAAATGTATTAAAGAATGCAATATAAATCTGACCACACTGAACTTGATAGAAGAGAAAGTCAGAAGTAGCCTTCAATGCATGGGCACAGGAGACCACTTCCTAAATATAACCCCAGAAACACAGACACTGAGAGCAACAACAAACAAATGGGACCTTCTGAAACTGAGAAGTTTCTGTAAAGCAAAGGATACAGTCAATAAGACAAAAAGACAGCCTATTGAATGGGAAAAGATCATCACCAACCCCACATCAGACAAAGGAGTGATATCCAAAATATATAAAGAACTCAAGAAGTTAGACATTAAAATTCTAAGTAACCCAATTAAAAATGGGGTACAGAACTAAACAGAGAATTCTCGGCAGAAGAATCTCAAATGGCCAAAATATACTTAAGGAAATGTTCAACATCCTTAGCCACCAGGGAAATGCAAATTGAAACAAGTCTGAGATACCACCTTACACCTGATAGAATGACTAAGATCAAAAACACCAATGATAGCTTATGATAAAGAGGATGTGGAGTAAGAGGAAAACTCATTCATTGCTGGTGGGAATGCAAACTAGTACAACGACTTAGTAAATCAGTATTGTGGTTTCTCAGAAAATTTAGAATCAACCTACCTCGGGATTCAGCAATACTACTCTTGGGCATATACCCAAAAGATGTTAAAACATATTACAAAAGCATTTGTTCAGCTATGTTCATAGCAGCATTATTTGTAATAACCAGAACCTGGATGCCCCTCAACTGAAGAATAGAAAAGGAAAAGGAAAATGTTGAATACACACTAGATTACTACTCAGTGGTTAAGAAAAAAGACATCTTGAATCTTGCATGGAAATGGATGGAATTAGAAAACACTGTCCTACGTGAGGTAACCCAGGCCCATAAAAATGAATATGGTATACACTCACTCATAAATGAATACTAGCTATAAACAAAGAATGTTGAGCCTATAATTCATAATTTTAAAGAAGCTAAGTGATGAGGTGAATTCTATAAAAAACATATATAGATCCACCTGGAAATTGGAAACAGACAAGATCACCTGACAAAATTGGGAGCATGGGGCTGGAAGAAGTATGGAGGGTGGGAAGGGAAGAGGAGGGGAAAAGAGGAGGGTTGAGCAAAACTTGAGGGAATCAGATAGTTGAAATGAAGAAAGGACAGAGATGAGAGTAAGCAAAGAGATATCTTGATTGAGGGAGCCATTATAGGGTTAGCAAAAACCTGGCTCTAGAGAAACTTTCAGAAATGACAAAGATTACCCAGCTAAGACCCTAAGCAATAGAGGAGAGGGGGCCTGATCTTTACTTGCCCTGTAGTCAGACTGGTGAGTATCTTAAATATCACCATAGAACCTTCATCTAGCAACTAATAGAAACAAAGGCAGAGACCCACATCAGAGCACTGGACTGAGCTCCCAAGGTCCAGTGAAAGAGTGTGAAGAATGTGAATATGAGCAAAGAGTTCAAGACCATGATGAAACAATATACCTGAGCTAATGGGAGCTCACCAACTCCAGCCGGACTGGAAAGGAACAAGTGTAGGACCAAACTAGTCCCTCTGAATTTGGGTGGCAGTTGTATGGCTGGGGCAGAGTACAGGGTCACTGGCAGTGGCACCAGGATTCACCCCTACTGCTTATATTGGCTTTTATGAATCCTGATTTCTTTGAATGGATACCTTGCTCAGCTTAGATATAGTAGGAAGGGCCTTGGACCTTCCACAAAGCAATGTACCTTACCCCCTCTGAGGACTGGATGTAGGTGGAGTGGGAGGGTGTGTAGAGGGAATGGGAGAAGAGGAGGAAGTGGAAACTTGGATTTGTAATTTTTAAAAATCTAATAAATTAAAATATATATTAATTTTTCTCCAGTAGAGTGTCACTGGGTATATCAACCGCACTCCAGTATAGTCTCATGTTCAAGAGTAGCTAGCTAGTCAACACTAAACAATTACATATTTGTTCTAATTTTTTAAAATGGGATTTTTAGCCATTTTGTTTGAAATTTTTGTCTTATTTGTTGTTTTGTTTGTTTGGATTTTCATTTTTTGTTTTGGTTTTGTGTTTTGAGGTATAGCAAGAAAAAGCGTGCAGTTGGATGGGTAGTGAGGTAAAGAAGATCTGGAAAGAATTTAGGAAGGAAAAGCAATGATCAAAACATATTGTATGAAAAAAATTTAAATAATTTAAAAAAAAAACAGTATGAACTCAGCATCTTTTTGAGCTATTGGCCACTTTGGTTCCTTCTCCTAATTTTCCCTTCTCTGTATATTGTCTGTCTCTGAACATGTTTGTTTTTGTCATCTACTCTACAAACTAGCCATTGTAGTTTTTATCTATTGAGACTGTTTCTGGAAAGATGTAGATATCAACTCAGCTCAAAGAGGAGACTGACCTAGACTAAAGATAGGTTAACTGAAGTCAACTCGGGTGAGCCATAAGGTTTATTTTTGTAACTTAGTATGTGGGATGGATTACTTACAGGAGCAAGAATTGCTGAAAGGCAGCTGAGTTAGCAAAACCCACATAGTTAGAGTTCATAAATCCAGTAAAACATGGAACTCACAGCATGGCATGCAGCTTAAAAGATCTGAGCCTATTTCAGACAGCCTGTTTTGTCTGAGAGGGTTTATCTTCAGTTCTTACTGCTAGTATAAAATTGAAGAGGGAGGAACCTTGCATAGCTAATCAGTTTCAGGAGCTTATAAAGTAGCTGTTTGCTTTCTGAGCTTTAAGGAGACTCCCTTTAGAACATCCTGTATCTTTATGAGCCTTCTTCTAAGATGGAGTACTTTAACTCTGAGGAAATTGCTATACAAGAATATTCCCCAGTTTAGGCACAGGGTACTTGTCCTCGTGCACACATCTTTCTTCAGATAGAAATTTTGTCCCACTGGCAAATTCTTAGCTTGCATACCATGAGATTTAAAGTCTTCCTTTATCTACTATAGTGCACGTCCCTCTAGAATGAACTAAGCTCAGGTTGTCTGTATTATCTGCATTTCCGTATTTGATCAAGATAAACTTCACTTATAAACTGCTATCTTTTCTTCTATACAACAAAGTATAAAAATTATCTTCATTAACAGTACAACCCCAACTTTTGATCAGTAATAAGACCTAGTTAGGTAATCAAGAAATATTTGTTAATTTATGTATGAACTAATTACAGAAAAAACTAAATCACAATCTAGAAAATACTATTTCATTTGATGTAGAAGCAACATAATTTCCTAGAAAACAGTTGGCTGATTTCTCATAAAAACTAAACATATAATTGCCATATGATATAGTAATTATGTACTTGGGCATTTATCCCAGAGAAATGAAAATTTATGTTCACATTAAAACCTATACATAAATGTTCATAGGAACTGAATTCATAATATCCCCAAACTGGAAATAAGTCAGGTGTTGTTCTGTGGACTGATAGTTAAACAAATAGAGCACCCATGTCATTAAACATCACTTGGCAATGAAACAGCAGCAAATGAGTTTCTTCATCCTCTTGGACAGATCTCCAAGTAACAGTGTCAAGGAATAAAGGCCGATCTCAAAGATTACATGCTAGATGACTCCATTTGCATATTATTCTCAAAGGAATGAAATTATAAAGATATAAAAATTAGAGGTTGTCAGGTTTTAGCCACAGAGAAAGAGAACTTTGCAGAGACATGTCATCTTAGTAAACATTCAAATGAAGAACATTTCCAGTGACATGCCCTTCTTGTAGTAATTGTGGTGATGGATACATGAATGTAGGTACACAAGAAATTTTTGCATAAGTAAATAAATACAATAACATGAACAAGCATGGAGAAAGTCGAAAAAGAGTAGTAAATTGTATTAATGGCATCCTAGTTGTTATACTGAAACTTAATTTTACCTTTGGAAAATCTCTAGGTAATGATTTTTCAGGTTGTTTCTTAAATTTTACATGAATTAAAATATTTTAAAATAAAACATCTTAAAAACCATATAATGTTGAAAACTTTAAAGGATATTACTGTTTAAAATATTAAAGCCTTGTTTGTAAACAGCACTGAGAGAAACCAGACTAAACAACCATGTAGAGCTTCCTCTCTAGACAATCCTCACTGACTTTTTCTGCTCTTTTCAAGTCAAGCAGGTTTTTTATTTGTTTGGAATAGTACCTGGTCAAGGTCCCTGGAAGAGATAATTTACAACTGGAAGAGTAACTTTGTATGATACAGTTGGAAATAAACACATATTTCTAAATATGTCTCTTCAGAATTCATATAGCCAGCTAGGTCTAACACAACCTGTGGACCACTGGCCAAGAATAGCTATGAATGAATCCCAATAGCAAATGGAAAATTAACTTAAAATAGTATGAGAATTCTTGTGACTATTAATTAATTTAGTTATGCCATTTAGACATTCTCAAGCATGAACTTTCTATATGATAATGTGTAACATAATGCTGTCATAAGACTCAGGCTGGGAAGACAGCTTAGCTGGTAAAATATTTACCTTGCAATCATGAAGACATAAATTGAACTGTCAGAATCCAAATGGTGGTATGCAGTTGTAATTACAATGCAGGAAGGTGGAGACAAAAATGGACTCAATGTCTAATCAGCTTCATCTACCTGGGGAGTTTAGAGAAGGACTTTGTCTCCAAAGAAGAAGAAAGGAGGAGGAGGAAAAGATAGAAGGAAGGGAAGAAATAAGGGAGAGATGGGGGAAAGAGGGAGGGAGGAAGGGAGCGAGGAAAGGAGGAAGCAATCAAAGATAATCACCTCAGGAATGGCAATAGAGATTGACCTCAGCCCTCTATAGGCACACAAGCATATATACATGCAAAGATTGTATACGTCTGGACACAATACACTTATTAGCCACATAAATTTATGATTTGGCAAGCATAATTATGATAACTACATGTGACAATTCATAGGCACTTGCAGCTTGGCATGGGACTTCAGTTTCTTTGCTGAATTTTTGTAGGGAGGAAGGGAATAACACAGAAGTCTGATTCTGAAAGAGTCCTGGAATCCAAAGCTGTGACATCTACTTTAAGTCTCTGAAAGTCAAATTTAATTAATTCTCTGTCTTTTCTGTTTTACATTTTCCAAAGGAATAAGGCATTTTCCTTTGAAGAGATGATGACTTTGAAGTTGGAAAGAAGTGAGTCTGAAGCCTAGTTCTGTCAGTTACTCACTCACCAGAAAACTAAAGCTAGGTCATGTACAGGAAGCTCTGTGCACATCTGTCATCACACACCAGGTTGATGAAGTTAATTGCTGTCCTGGCTCAGCTATTTTGTAATGTGGCATGGCCATATACATCATGTTCTCTGACCACACTGTTTTTTCCTGCAGTTTCTGTGATCTCAACTTTTAACATTTGTTTTTAAACCCAAGAAGACTTCCCTTGATCTCCAAAAACCATGAAAACTATTTTTATCATTGTGCTGCATAGTTTTATGTCAACTTGACACAAACTAGAGTCAACTAAAAGGAGGGAGCCTTGATTGAGAATATGCCTCCATAAGATCTGTTTGTAGGGCATTTCTTAATTAGTCATTGATGGGTTAAGGCCCAGTCCATTACTCTGGGGAGATCCCTAGGTTGGTGGTCCTGGGTTTTATATGAAAACAGGCTTGAGCAAGCCATAAACAGTAAGTCCATAAGTGACAATTTCCCATGGTGTCTCCATCAGCTCCTGCTTCCAGGTTTCTGCCCTGTTTATGCTTCTCTCCTGAGTTCTTTTAATGATGGGCTACAATGTGGAAGTGTAAGCCCAATAAAACCATTCCTTTCTAACTCTCCAACTTGCTTTCAGTCATGGTGTTTCATCCCAGGAATATTAACCCTAAGACGTTCACCTTTCCTTTAGAAGCATCCATTGGGCATCTAACCTCCTTCCGTGCATCATCTGCTCTCAGGCTTACTTTTTAATTTAATGTGAGTCCTCTTTTACATCTTTTTGTTTGTTTGTTTGTTTGTTTGTTTTTGGTTTTTTCAAGACTGGATTTCTCTATAACTTTGGAGCCTGTCCTGGAGCTAGCTCTTGTAGGAAGGCTGGCCTTGAACTCAGAGAGATTCACCTCCCTATGCCTGCCTAGTGCTGTGGCTAAAAGTTTGTGCTTTCTCTTTTACATCATGTCTTTCTTTAGTACACATTTCATCTTATGCTTTTACTCTTGAACACAGATAGTATATTGAAAATATCTTGATCAACATTATTCCAGTTTTTGCAAAATCTTTATTTCTTCAATCTTTGTTCACTTAATTGATTTGTCTTATTGGCTAGAGATCAATTTTCCAGCTTATTTGAATGTCTAGTTATTCTTTCCTTAGACAGCATGGAGTGTTATATATACATATATATGTATAACACATCTAGCTCATATTTCAAGGTATAGATGTGGCTAAGTTAGAATTTTGTTCTTTTTTTCCATAAGAATATCCAGTAGTCTTGTACCATTCATTGAGATGACATCATCTCCTCTATGACTTTAGTTTCTTCTTTGTATAATCCAAATGCTCACATGTACATATTGCTCCTAATTTTTCTCTCCTGTGCCACTGATCTGCATGTTTTTCCCAGTAACACTACATCCTAATTATTATAAAAATTTTAAAGTTATAAAAATCAGTCATATTAAATCAACTTATTCTTACTCAAGAAATTTTTATTTAAAATGCATTCACTTACTGACTTGAGAATACTGATAGTCAATTTCAGAACCACCAAAGAACAGACTGTAAATTACACAGAGGAAAGAACAAGATAATTTTAGGTGCCTAGAAATATCTTCATTATATACTTCATACTATCTTTGAGAAATAAGGACTTTCCATGGAGGATCTGCCTTGAGCTTAGAAACATAGTTGTTGCTAATAACCCATTAGCATGCTTTACCTCACTGTAAAAATATTTAGTATTGTCTCCAGAAGTTGCCAGAATATACCTCAAATAATTATTAATAGAACTGAATAAAAGTTATTTTTCTTGTATTATAATATTAAAATTTAAAATATGTTGCTGTGAAATGAATTGTTCTATGATTTTTTCTCTCCATCTAACCTGCTCTAAAATCTTATTATTTTATTCATTTCTAGCATTTGTTATGGAGATAACTCATTTTAACTTCAGAAACATATTTTTAATCATTTTACTTGTTTTTAAAATCATTTTGTATTGGTATGGAAGGTATGTGATGAGGTGCCTACCTTCCTCCCTACTTATTTTTTCTACTGGTTAATGAAGAATTTGACAATTCTATTATTTAAAGTATTTTTTAGATCTGTTATGTTAATATTTTGTTGAATGACTTGCCTTTGTGTTAAATATTTGATATCAAATCTGTAATATTACCTAATCTATAGAGCTGATTCAGTATCTGATGGGGTTGTGCCTCAATAAATCCATTATTAGTTGAAAATACTGTGTTCAGGTGGTTCATTAATAAGTTGAACCTAATAGAAATAATGTATGTGTGACTTTCAAGGAGGCATGTCTCACTGTTCCAATGGAAGGCCACACATCGAGCAATATTTGGTCAGAACCAATTACCCTGATGTGGAAACGAAGGACACAATGATTGCTAGAAATGGAAAAAGAGATAAATCGTGAAAAAATTGGAGGAGGGAGAGTTCATATACTCAAAACACTGTTGAAAATCATAAGATAGTGTTAAGTGTTGCTACTCTGGTTGAAGACTTGCTAGATCTCATAGTGCTAGAAGGTGTTACACATTCCACTTGAAATAATCATCGGTCTTACACACCTATGAACAGTGTGAGCCTTACAAGCCATGCCTCAATATACAATAATGACATGAACATGAGGGAATAATCAACCATCTTATAACTGGAATTAAACCTGTGCCACAAGAAGAAAGCATACTTGGTACCATTAATGAGACAAGTAACTACTCCTAGATCATTTATACACTTAGAAGAAAACCTACTATTATTATCTGGTAAATGGGCCTTAACTTAAAATAACTTTTATTGATGTGTCATTAAGTCTATAGATTAATATATCAACTTTCATTAGAGAATCTTCTATTTTGTACATTTAGTGATCATCATAGAGACAAACAATTGTCCGAGGTTCAAAGACTATATAGCATTCAGCATTAATTGGAATATATATATGTATATATATA
>NW_004949096.1:14561800-14567107 GCF_000317375.1 Microtus ochrogaster | reverse complement strand
AGAGAGAGAGAAACAGAGAAACAGAGAGAGAGAGAGAGAGAGAAACAGAGAGAGAGAGAAAGAGAGAGAGAGAAACAGAGGGAGAGAAACAGAGAGAGAGAAACAGAGAGAGGAGAGAGAGGTGTGTGTAGGAGCATACATGTGCATATGCTTGGGTTTATGTTCATGTAGGCAAGTGTGTGCTTGTTCACATATCTGAATGAATCTAGAAACCAGTGGTCAACCTTAGGTGTTGATTATCACATCAATCTTGTTTTGTAAGACAATGAGACTCATTGATATAAGAGTTTATTATTAGGGCAGGCTGTCTCGATGCATTTCCAGAGACATGGATATTTTTACATGCTTTTAGAGGACACTCAGATCCTAGTGATTCCAAGACAGCTAATGAATAAATTAATGCCTATACTTTTTATATGTCAAAATATTTCTGAAAGGAAGTAAGATATTCCAAACCTTGAAATGTTCTATAAAATGTACAGTTGAGTAATGTGACATTCAAGGTCAGTTTTTGAGGAGGAAGTGATAGATTTTAATATTTATGCTGAGATAATTTTTAATGTCTTCCTTCCTTCTGGGCTTCCTACTCATTTACAGCAGGGATCTGAAGTTGGGATTCTCCATTAATATCAAAACACAGCTGGAAAAAAATTCATCAGACAGTCAGTCAATTTTTAAATTAAGGCATAAAAAACACCTCTAGCCTTAAAAATTACTGTCATTAATCAATGGTAGAAGCAGCAGTCAATGTAAATGAATCTAAAACACCAATTATAATGACAGAAGTTTATGACCCTATTCAAGATTTGTCCCCAAAAGATCTCAACTATACTGAAAGAGCACCATTGGCCTTAGGATTTGAAGAAAGAGTAATGAAATAAATAAAAAGCAACAGAAATAAAAGGGGGAAATTTACCATCTTAAATATATTCCTACACATGTCAGAAATGAACTAACTTTCAAAAGCTATTGCCTGTTAATTGGAAAATCAGAGAGCAGATGGAACCAATTAATCTACAATTACAGAATCACCACAATCTAAACAAAAATAATTAAGTCATTTGCAAAAAATAGATTTTTTGAACAGAAAGCCATCTTTGCATCTTTAAAATTTAGCAGCAGAGCATTGATTTCAAAGGTAGAGAAAGAACGTAAGACTTCCCTCAGAGCTACATTTCTCTACAGGTGAAATATGCAGTCTTGACTTCCAAAGAATGAATTCAGGCATAACATCATAGTTCTTCTTATCTGCTATGCCGAAGGAACTCTGTTAGGTGTTGATTATAAAATATTGATCAAAGACAAATGAGGATTGTGCCATCATGGAGCTTGTTGTCTGCTGTAAGACAAATAAATAATCATCCATTTAAATGTTAAATATCATTTGTGAATTACACTTTATAAAAATGGGGGTTTCTTATATGTACAACATAGATTGGCTGAGGTTTTCATAAATTAGGTAAGGGCACTTATGACGTAGACCAGGAATCACTTCTTGGAATGAAGAAATTGAAAACAAACTAGGAAAACGGTTTAAGAAGAGAAATACATCCCAGACATATAGGGCTGCTGTGCAAAGACCTCCTGGAGAATGGTAATATTGGGTGACCAATAAAAGTCATTGTTCCAAATGCAGAAAGCAAGAGAAAACTTGTTGGTAAGAATATGAACAGCATTTTGAGATTGTTTGTGTAAGTATTGTTATTCTTTATTTTATTTTTTTACCTTTTATTTATCTGTATTTGTGCTTTAGTTTTTATGTGTGCATCACACGTGTGCAGTGTTTGAGGAAGCCGTGAAGGGCATTGGATTCTGTGGAACTGAGATTACAGACAACTGTAAGCTACCAAGAGGGTTCTGGGAAATAAACACGAGTCCTCTAGAAGAGCAGGCAGTTCTCTAAATCTTGTCAGATCCAGAAATAATTTCCTTTTCAAAGGAAATACTTAAATACTTAAAGAAGTATTTAAAAAATGTTAAATGTGATGAAAGATCGCAGGGATTGTAGAATGTAGATGGAAGGGGTTGACCTTTGCTTTAATGTCATCTCCGAAGTATGACTCATTGAACAGAACAGAGGACTAGTTATGTGTCACATGTTTACTAGACCAGGGTTTCTAGTTTGACATCCTCCACTTAGAATCATGTCTCCCTTGGATTGTTTGTTCTTTGTTTCTAATAAGTGTTATCTTGAAATAAGCCAGTTAAAGCATTTCTTTTTCACATAGGGAAGTACAATGTCTGCGGAAAGCTGATGTTCCTTCTAAAGCTTAAAATAAAATCATAAAATATAGGAAGATATTCTGGAGCAGAACGCGAACTTTGCAGTGGAAAATATGCAGCAAGGATAGCCGTCTGAAGAAGTAGCGCACGCAGGGAAAGTCAGGTTCCTACAGAGGCAGATGTGCCAGGAGCCAAGCAAGCATGGACTCATTCCCATGTTGGGCATCAGATGAACCATAATGGATCAAGTCGGGGGCATGCTAATTAAATAATCACACATGCTGCCTGGTCTATAATAACTAGTTCCAGAACAGGTTCCAAAACTACAGAGAAACCCTGTCTCTAAAAAAAAAAAAAAAAAAAAAAAAAAAAAAAAAAAGAAAAGAAAAGAAAGTAATCCCACACTAGCTCCAAATACAATATACTAAGGTTTTTCTTTATTAAAAGTGAAATTCATGGAAAATAAACAGGGGTCCAAAATCCGCTGTGGAGTGAAGAAAGAGAGGGATGACCAGGTGGGATCACAGCTTTTGGTAAACCAAAGCCACCCCTGAACATGGTCCATCCAGCCTCTCAAAGATCATTGGCTGAAGGTTTTCCAACAATGTTCCAAGCCTTTCATGGTCCAATGAGATATCAGCACTCCAGTTTTATTATTTGCCTTCTTGTTATGTACCTTGAGTTTCAGTCTATCCTTTTTAGTCCTGAGTCACACCCTGCTTTTCCTTCAAGTTTTAAAACTTTTTTCCTATGATACTGCTTTTTTCCTGCCATACACCTTACTTTTCTATTTGTAAATTCTAATGCATATTTACTATTTTGCATCCTCCAGTCATAATAATTTTCTTTCCTTTTCATTGTTCACAAGTAATTTTGTATGTATATATGTGTAGGATAATTGTGCATGTATTTGTTGGTGCACATACACTTGTATACATATGTATGTGGATACTACAGTTCAGTGTCACTTTTTCCACAAATATCTCCCAATCCTACTTTTTGAGAGAAGATCTCTCTCTCTCTCAACCATTTGCTCACTAATTTCCTAGACTGATTAGCCAGTGAGCCTTGAGGCTTCACCTGTCTTTGACTCTCCAGTGCTATATTATAGACACACATTACCACAACAGACCTTTTACATTGATGTTGCAGTTTAGAACTCAGGCCCTCATATTTGTCTAGTATCCCCATCCCACACAGTACTTTTAGTGTACCATAATGCTTGTATACACCATACAGGGTTCACGTCTTTCAATTTTATGTGAGAACCCTGAAAGTTGTGGTGGTAATATCCTTTCTACCTTAGGTTTATGAGAACTTACCGTTATGCTTTTTATTAAGTAATATTTAAACAAATAACATTCTACTAATTTTTGTGACCTTATATAAAACCACACACACCACTTAATTTCAACAAACAGAAGATTGGAGATCATAAAAGCATAAAGAAAGTTGTGAAGTTCTCTAAAATTTGATAACAAGTTCAGACAAGAAATAATGTTCTTAGGCTGAAAAAAATATTTAAATTTTTAAATGGTAAAATATAACATGAAATCTTGAAATACATAACCATAGGAATTATGTATTTTGTATTATAGAGACAGATATTCAAAGATAATTGGGAAGCAAAATACTTTCTAGATTGATGTTAAACCAAAAAATTTAAACCATCTATACAGCAAAATGATAATAGGGTGCATCAATGTAAGTATACATATATATCCCCAGACTAAGCAACATCTAGACACTGAGGAGACCTTCTCTCCAACAACTACAACTATGCAATGGGGATTCCACTCTAGCTAAGAAGTTCTTTGTAGATAGTCTCTGTAAGTGTGGTTTACAGGTATTTTTTTTTCCTTGATGCTATATTGGGGATCTCTAGCCAGTATCTAAGATCACTTTTTTACTCTTTCTCCACCTCTAAATATGTTTGGGGCATATAGTGTAGAAGAGAGGGAAGTAAAAAGATAAACAGAAAGAAAAATGATCATAACTGGTAAATTTATATAAAATTTTGAGACTGGCATATCTCAGTATATGCTTTTCATGCCTGAGGAACCAAATACAAATCCCAGAACCATATAAAACAACTGGACATAATGTCACACATTTGTAATCCAGTGCTAAAGAGGTGAAGACAGATATTTAGGGCCAAACAACCTAGCACACTTGGTAACTTTAAGACAGACCCTGACACGAAGAAAAAGAAAACAAAGATAGACTATACCTGATCAATGACATGGATCTTCTGACCTACACATACACATACACACACACACATGAAAACACACACTAACACCATACTTTATATGCTTTCATTGGAGAAAATCTGGGCTATTAATAAAAATTAGCTATGCAATATAGTCTATGATATGGAATATTCAATAAATTGACTAAAAGATGAAGAACTGATTATTGATTTCCCCTAGTATATCAGAATAACCTACAGAATTTAGAGTCTTGATAAAAAGTGAAATGAACTATAGAACTTAATTCTTGGATATCAATTAGTCATATTTTTATTTTAAAAAAAATAGTGATAAAAGATGTAACTTTAAAAATACATGTCTTTTTCACAACAGTCATGTTAAATGTCTTTTATTGCCTCTAGAAACAAAGCAACATTCAACACAAGCAAGGCTAAGAGTGTGATCTTGGTTCAGGGATTGAAATCTACTGTAAGGACCAAACAGCATGGCTTTTTAGTTCAAAAATGACTTCTCCCTTGTTCTTTGAGTAAGTTTATTAATAAACAACCTCATCTACCCTTTGACATCTGTCTGTGGAGCTACATGACAACCATGCGAAATCCAACCATCCTGCAGACCACTTATTTGAACTAAGTTTTTAATCTCATCTTCCAGGAGCCAGATCAACCTTTGATAAACTCCTGGCTTTTGCAGGAAAGAGTTAACTTAGACCCTCATTGTATACAGAGTGGATAAGCTACTTAGGCTATCTTGGTGCAAATTGTTTTCCCTGTTAAGACTCTAGCATCAGTCTCTGCTTAACTTCAACAACTAAAGGAATTATAAAAATCCAGCAAACAATGGAAATGTTCTATCGGGAATTCACCAAGGC
>NW_004949096.1:14555808-14561250 GCF_000317375.1 Microtus ochrogaster | reverse complement strand
AAAAAAAAAATCCAGCAAACACTTACCAATATGACCTAGAGTATGGAGTCCAGAGCCCTATCTGGTGGGGATAGCTCATTAAAAAAGGGGTGTGTATTGATATGAAGACAATCAAATACAATATAGGATTTAGTATTGATACAACATGTGTTGAACTTATTTTCAACATTTATCAAGGCAGTTCATTAATCTCTGATAATCTTTACAGAAAAAGAGAAAAGGCCAAGACAGTGGATATAATAGAAAATACTCAAAAGTCCAAAATTTGTTTTTCTATGAGCATACTACATGAACATGTTCTACTGGGAATGCCAGGAATAGAGGATCTCATCAAAATTTAGTGTATAGCTAAAGCAGCCATGGATTATTTAAAAATATAAATTCTGCTTAGTCTATTTGGTAGTGTGATTAGGCTTGTGTTACTGGCATGGAACAACGCTTTTAACAAAATGAAGGTTTGAAGATGTTTAATTTATTAATATTTAAGAATTATAGTTGTGCATGAGGAGTTATCATGATGAGGATACTTGCTATCTGCTTGCTCTGAGGGCTGAAAGACAGAAATGCTGCCTAATTAAAGATGTCTATGTCATTAAAGAAAAAGAAGATTCCAAAATGACAAACAAAAACTGATGTTAATGTGTAAGCAATGAAGCAGAGTGAAAATAATGTTGCCTCTAAATTTAGGATAATAAGAAGTAATCATGCTTTTAAAGGCAAGACATACCAGTAGTGGTACTGTTTGATTTAAATAAGACAGAGTTGGGAATGAGTAAGGAGATGAAATGGAGAGAAGAAAAATAAGAAAAAGAAAGGAGATATGAGATAAAAGGAAGAGAATGAAAAATTGGTATTGATATTTATGAAATACAGTAAATAACTACCTATGCCAATTTTTTAATCTTAAGCAGTGGAGTTCTAGAGTTCTCTTATTTGGAAAGAGCAGCATTGACTAAAGAATTTCAAAATATGTACAGAAAAGTGTTCTCCCATCCTTCCCCCAAAATATCTAATTGAGGAACTGCATATAAACTAGAGAAAATAAGTACCCTACAAATTACTTGTTTAATGTGAAATATGAATTGTTACTTTTAATTGGATTTTATTTCCTAATACCCTTACAATATATCAGTTACTAATAAGTATTAGATGTAGAGTTGAATTAAACTAGTACTAAATGTTAACTACTGCAGCAGTTTGTCACTAGTTGCATAAAACCACTTAAGTATACACTTAAAATATGTGGAGCACACACAAACATTTGCTTTTTCTCACTAAATTATCATTCTGTTAGACAACCTAGAGAGAACATTATGCTATTACCCATGAATTCCTCAATCTTGGCATTGATTTATTTTTAAATAAGTTCTTCAGATATTGGAGGCAGCAATATTTCTTCATTATATATCTACTTTTACATAGTTAGGTATTTAAATTCTTCTTTTAAACTGTTGCCTTACTTATAATAAACAATCAAATTTTAAAAAAGTACTAAAAGACTTCCCTGTACCTATCCTAAGTTGCAGATACTTTGTGGTCATGAGGGAAAAAAATGTATGAAATTGCAAGTTAAAAATAAACTGGACCTGTTCATGAATTAATATACATGTATAGTTTAAATCAGTTTCCTAATCTTGTAGATGATACTTCTTTCAAGAGCCAAAGATCTACAAAAATGCCAAGCCGAAGCATGAGAGCTCCTCTACTGAGTTATTTGTCAGGGATATCAAACAGATTCATTAACCATTGCACACTATTGGTATTTCCCTTGGTTGTTCTTCAAAGGTAGAAGATATCCTTCTACTACTCCGGGCACAACATACTTCATACACAGGGCCAGAATCCTCTGAGCTGGAACTGAACTAAGGGTGAAATCATAGATCTTGAAGAATAACCTTCAACAGATACTTCATTAAAGCAACATAATCCCTATCCACACTCTAAATATGTTTAGGTCCTTATACCTAAACATAAGTGTAGTCCTTACCCTTTATCCAGGAAGTGCATCTCTTTGTAATAGTTGGAGATATACTACAGAAAACCAGAACCAATCACAATAGAGAGTTGTGTAGATAATTCCTAAATGATACATCCTCAAAACTACTGCTGTACCTAAGGCATATGAATTATTGTGGAAGAGAAAACAAAAAAGATTAGAAGGGCCAGAGTATGAGAGAGTTTGTTGTGAGACTGTGTTTCCCTTAGTAATACCAGAGGCTTTACCTGTACACTAAAACCAACATGGCAAGAAACATAAATTGAATAAAGACAACACAAGACATGCCAAAGTGGGTGAGAAAAAGTTCGAAAGGCCTAAATTCAATATAAAGAATTACAGACAGCAAATGAATGCTGAGAGTGGAAGAAATAATGTTCTGCAGGAATTAACCTACCAATTAACATTCAGATACCAGATACTAACCTTCAAAACATGCACAGAAGTAACATTAAACAGATTGAGCAGGTTTCATTTGTGTATTTAGGATTTTGTAAATATATACAAAAATATATACATGATAGCTTACAAAATAGCTCCACAATACCCTGGAATGGAGTATAACGAAAGTTTATTTATATGGGGATAGACTCACCGAAAGATTAGTGATCCACACTCTTTTGTGAGTGCTGGGAACTGGAACTGAATCCAGCAGCCAAGAGGCCCTTGCAAGGTTTTCAACTAAATTTATAGTACATGAAACCACATCCAAAGTGGGCCAGTATCTTTAAAGCTATTAGGTGAAGGGGTTCCCTTAGCACCTTCCCCTTTTTCTAAATGAAAGAGTTCTAAGCTTAATACAAAACTATATACAATAAAAACAAATATCAAGTATTGTCCAGGGAAAGAAGAGACAAAACCTACATAAAAATTAGAATTAAAGCCAGCACAAACAATATCAAACAAGAAACATAAGCTAAATGTTTCAATAATTACCTTATCCTAAGTAGTCTATGTCTAATATTAAAAATGGTTTGTCTAGTCCTGCTCCTGCACTAAGGCTACCCACACAAAGGGGTGAGTGTCTGCCTGCGGAGCAGGCCTGAAGGTCCCTGCAAGGGAGCATGGACACCTTCAGCTTGTGCTTCAGGGTCTCCAATGTTCTACTCGACCCCGCCCTGTTCTCCACGTTAGCCCTTCTGTCCATGGTGTCCTGGGACTACCAGGCGTCCCTGTTTCAGTGCTGAGGAGTTCCATCCAGACAGGAACAGTTCCCGAGAGTGAGTCACAGCAAAGACTGGACCAAGACACCAGGCCTCTCCTGACTCCATTTGAAGGAAGAGATAGGAAGGCACCAATTCAAGAATTCCTCCAACAACCTGAAAGGCAACATGACATCACCAAAATCCAGGGATCCTGAAACAAGAAAAATTGAACACCCTACTCCAGAAGAAATAGAAGAATTCGACTTTAAATGGAACTATATGAAAATAATGGAAGAACATAAACAGGAGGTGAAAAACTGCCATAAAGAAATAGAGATGACAAACAAAAAGGTAAAGGAAATGAATAAATCTCTCAAAGATACCCAAGAAAAAACAAGAGAAACAAGAAAAAGCAATCAAAGTGGTAAGGGAAATGGTCCAAGACTTGAAGAGTGAAATGGAGGTAATGAAGAAAACACAAACCGAGGGAAGGCTGGAGATGGAAAATCTGGGTAAATGAACAGGAACTACAGAGACAAGTACTACCAACAGATTACAAGAGATAGAAGAAAGAATCTCAGACACTGAAGATACCATAGAGAAAATAAATGCACTGATCAAAGACAACAGCAAATCTAACAAATTCTCATCACAAAACATTCAGGAAATATGGGACACAATAAAAAGACCAAACCTAAGACTAATAGGAGTAGAAGAAGGAGAAGTACAGCTCAATGGTCCAAAAAATATATTTAATAAAATTATAGAAGAAAACTTTGCCAACCTAAGGAAAGATAATCCTATGAAGGTTCAAGAAGCATACAGAACACTGAATAGACTGGATCAAAAAAATCCCCTCACCATATAATAATCAAAACACAAAGCATACAGAATAAAGAAAGAATATTAAGAGCTGCAAAGGAAAAAGGTCGTTACTCATAAAGGTAAACCTATCAGACTTACACCTGACTTCTCTATGGAAACCATGAAAGCCAGGAGTCCGGGATAGATGTACGGCAGGAACTAAGAGACTATGGATGCAAGCCCATACTACTATACCCAGCCAGATTTCATTCACTACAAATGGAGAAAACAAAATAGAAACACAGAAAACAATCCAAAGAATCAATGAAACAAAAAGCTGGTTCTTGGAGAAAATCAAAAAGATTGATAAACACCTATCCAAACTGATCAAACGGCAGAGAGAGAATACACAAATTAAAAAGATCAGAAATGAAAAGGGGGACATAACCATGGAGACAGAGGAAATTCAGAGAATCATTAGATCTTACTACAAAAGCCTGTATGAAACAAAATTAGAAAACATAAAAGAGATGGACCTTTTTTTAGATAAGTACCATACACCAAAGTTAAGCCAGGACCAGGTGAACAATCTAAATAGACCTCTTAGTCGCGAAGAATTAGAAGATATTAACAAAAATCTCCCTACCAAAAAAAAAGCCCCGGTCCAGATTTTTTCAATGCAGAATTCTACCAGAACTTCCAAGAAGACCTAATACCTATACTCCTTAACATGTTTCAGAAACAGAAGAGGCATTGCCAAATTCCTTTAATGAAGCTACAGTTACCCTGATACCAAAATCACACAAAGACTCAACCAAGAAAGAGCATTGCAGGCCTATCTCACTCATGAACATCGACGCAAAAAAAAACCAAAAAAACAAATTCTGAATAAAATACTGGCAAACCAAATCCAAGAACCCATTAGAAAAACTATCCATTATGATCAAGTAGGCATTATCCATGAGATACAGGGCTAGTTCAACATATGAAATCTATCAATGTAATTCATCATATAAATAAACTGAAAGAAAAAAAACATGATTATTTCATTAGATGCTGAAAAAGCATTTGACAAAATTCAACTTCCCTTTATGATAAAGGTCTTGGAGGGATTAGGGTTACAAGGGTCATACCTAAATATAATAAAAGCTATTTACAGCTAGCAAACAGCTAACATCAAATTAAATGGAGAGAAACTCAAAGCCATCCCACTAAAATCAAGAACATGACAAGGCTGTCCACTCTCTCTATACCTCTTCAATATAGTGCTTGAAATTCTAGCAATAGCAATAAGACAACATAAGGGGATCAAGGGGATTCGAATTGTTAAATTCGAAGAAGTTAAACTTTCGTTATTTGCAGATGATATGATAGTGTACATAAGCGACCCCCAAAACTCCACCAAAGAACTCCTACAGCTAATAAACACCATTAGTAACGTGGCAGGATACAAGATCAACTCCAAAATTCATTGCCCTCCTATACACAAAGGATAAG
>NW_004949096.1:14551976-14554408 GCF_000317375.1 Microtus ochrogaster | reverse complement strand
AAAAAACAATGACTTCTCGAATTTTGCATGCAAATGGATGGAAATAGAAAACTCAATCCTGAGTGAGGTATCCCAGACCCCCAAAGTTGAACATGGGATGTACTCACTCATAATTGGTTTCTAGCCATAAATAAATGACATTGAGCTTATAATTTGTGATCCTAGACAAGCTAAATAAGAAGGTGAACCCAAAGAAAAACATATAGACATCCTCCTGGATATCGGAAGAAGACAAGATTGCTGGGCAAAAATTGGGAACTTGGGGGTGGGGTGGGATAGGAATAAGAGGAAATGGGGAGAGAAAAGTGAGAAGGGGAGGATGGGGGGTGCTTGGGGTAATGGGATGGTTGGGATAAAGGAAGGGTGGATATGGGAGCAGGAAGTATATATTCTAATTAAGGGAGCCTGTTGTAATAGGAGTGGCGGGGCTGCATCCCTGGCACCGGGCCACCCACATGGCTAGCTTATGCCCTGAAGTAATTACAAGGAAACTGTATTCTTTTAAACACTGCCTGACCCATTAGTTTCAGTTTATTATTGGCTATCTCTTACATATTGATCTAACCCATTTCTATTAATCTTGTAGCCCACGAGCTGGCTTACCAGGAATGATCTTAACCTGCATCTGCCTGGAGTGGGAGAATCATGGCGACTCCTCACTCAGCTTCTTTCTCCCAGCATTCTGTTCTATTTACTCCGCCTACCTAAGGGTTGGCCTATCAAATGGGTCTAGGCAGTTTCTTTATTAATAATTAATCACTCCCACATCAGGAGCCATCTTAGGGTTGGCAAGAGACTTGACTCTAGAGGGGCTCCGAGGTGTCCAGGGTGATGTCCCCAGTTAGTTCCTTGGGCAGCTGAAGAGAGGGAACCTGAAATAGCTGTGTCCTATAGCCATACTGATGAATATTTTGCATATCACCATAGAACCTTCATCTGGTGATGGTTGGAGATAGAGACAGAGACCCACATTGGAGCACCGGACTGAGCTCCTAAGGTCTAAATGAGGAGCAGAAGGGAGAACATGAGCAAGGATGTCAGGATGGCGAGTTTGCACCCACCTACTAAGGCAGTGGGGCTGATTTTTTGGGAGCTCACCAAGGCCAGTTGGACTGGGAATGAAAAAGCATGGAATAAAACCAGACTACTTGAACATGGTGGACAAAGAGAGCTGATGAGAAGCCAAGGACAATGGCATTGGGTTTTGATCCTACTGCATGAACTGGCTTTGTGGGAGCCTATCTGTTTGGATGCTCACCTTCCTGGAACTGGATGAAGGGGGGAGGACCTTGGACTTCCCACAGGGCAGGGAACCCTTACTGCCCTTCAGACTGGAGAGGGAAGGTAAAGGAATGGGGGGGGAGTAGGGGGAGGGGGAAAGGAGTTTGGGAGGGGGAGGGAAATGGGAGTCAGTGAAGAGGTGGAAAGTTTTTCAATAAAAAAAATTTTGTCTATGTCATGAGATGAAAGTAACTATATTTATCTAGTCTTCAACCCCATGAAAGACCTGAGAAGGAAATAATATTACTTGAGCAAACAGGAAGTACAATAAAGCAACTTCCAAAGATGTAAGAAATGACAGAGACAACCGGGTACCTGGGCAATCATATAAAATCCCATTTGCAACACTGGGGCAACCAACTTTGGCTAAGCCCTAGAGTAACTAACAGACCATTTTCAGAGGCAGGAAAATTTGAAAAGCCATCTTACCCTGTCTTGGCAAGGTTTGGTAGTTATTTTGCTTGTATACTGCCTGTACAGTCTGGATACCATGCATTTTGTCAGTGGTCAAGGCAGGGGCAGTTCTTTGCCTAAAGGTCAGTTTTTCTAAGAAGAAAACAAGCTCCAAGTGGAGTATATTTGGTGCCCAATATTCTCTTGGTGTAGTGATGAGTTGAGCATGCCTGATTTTCATCCTGCCTGGCTCCCACAGGGCTAGCTTAGCTCCAGAAATAATAACACAGAAACTGTATTTATTTAAACACTGCCTGACCCATTAGCTATAGCCTCTTACTGTTTACTTACTGTGTAATTAACTCTCACATCTTGATTAACCCATTTCTATTAATGTGTATCGTCACTTGACTGTGGCTTACCTGCATTAGTCTAACCACCATCCATCCCGGGTAGGAGAAGAATGGCATCTGCCTGACTCACCTTTCTTTCTCCTAGCAATCTGCTCTGTATACGCCACCCACCTATGGGCTGGCCTACCAAAAGGCCAAGGCGTTTCTTTATTAACCAATGAAAGTAACACATAGATAGATGACCCTGTTGGCAATGGCGTATTTGATAGGTAGGCTAAAATAACCAGGCCAGCTCAAAACAACAGATATAATTTAATAATTGAAAACAGGGAACTCACACTATCGGAGAAAGTCCAAAGTCCAAACAGGCCAGGTGATCACTGCCCGTACAGAGAGAGAGAGAGA
>NW_004949096.1:14541614-14550671 GCF_000317375.1 Microtus ochrogaster | reverse complement strand
GCAGCCCTGCCGCTCATATTACTACAATTGGGAAAAGGGACGTTATCTTCTAGAATAACTTTCAGTTCTCATGGGGGTAATGATCTTTCTATGGGATCCTGTGGAATGATGGTTAAGGTCCAAGATTAATGGACCTTATAATTGCAAGGAGTATCTGAGTCTTTGGTAGGAGTCTGGTCAGAACATTGTAAAAATGTGCACCATTTCAGTTAACCAAGTTGGAACCATCTTGGGCAGCTGGTACCCAAAATAGGTCTTGTAGTAGCATTGTCAGCATTTGATGTCATATTCACCAGGTGGTCTAAGTTGATGAGGATGATTGACCAGGTCTCTCCCTTAAGAGGGCACCAGATCTCATTACAGATGGTTGTAACCCACCATGTGGTTGCTGGGATTTAAATTCAGAACCTTTGGAAAAGTAGACAGTGCTCTTAAATGCTGAACCATCTCTCCAGCCCATTCCATGTTTCCATCTCTGGAAAAAGTACAAATCCTCTAAAAGTGAAAAATTGAAAATAATGAATTAGAAATAAATCTGCTCTTCAAGACTGGGTTAAGAAGCAAATTCTAAATTTAGGTTTTGGGTTTTTTTTTAAATCAACTATATATTACCCTACTATTACAAAGAATATCTAGGTCATGATTATTTAAATAAAGTTATTCTAAGATGTTTTTGCTTACAAAGGTATAATCTTAGCAATGTAAAAATAATTCTTTGGCATTTCCCCTTCATAACAGAAAAGGAATACTTTCCCAAATAAACATAGAGGGTTCTACCTACCTGCCAAAGGAAGATACAAACCAGTTTAAGAAAGAAAAAAAAATTGATAGATCAAGGACGATTTTATAGAAGTCCAAAACTATTACCACGCATCCCCACTTATTTCTAAACCCCTTAAGGCCATAATCTCTCTTCCTAAAAGAAATACTTAAGTTTCATCAAACCACTAGTTTTCCAAATTCACCTTCATCTGAAGAGAATGGTTATAGAAATATTAGTTAAATTTCTGTCCATATTTTAGAGTATTTCTGTCAAATATATATATATTTTTCAAAAAAAAAGGGTTTTTCTTTGTTGCCTTGGTAGCTGTCTTGGAACTCTCTGTTTAGACCAGGCTGGTCTCAAAGTCACAGAGATCTGCCTGCCTTTGCCTCTCCCATGCTGGGATTTAGGTGTGTGTCAACACTACCTGGCTATCAACACTTTATTGATATAAAACAAATCATTCTAATGTTTGATAAAATATGGAAAACATATTTTTATTTGCTAATGAATTTCCATATTGAGTAGCATGAGTAAAATATTTCTCCTGGCCATTTACCACCAGACTGGGCAACTCAGAAAGTTGAACTCTAGCATGAAGAGATTTCCTGGGATATCCTATACTCTTTAGGGTATAGATCCTCATTGTAATCAGCATTTTTAGTGGGGGGCCTTCACAAGGGCAATTAACCTTCATATGTCTTGTGCCTCTTGTTGAATAGCAACTAAGATTTGGTAACAAACAACACAGCTGATTGGTCTTTTTTTTTATTTTTTATTGAAAAAAAAATTCCGCCTCCTCCCAGCCTCCCATTTCCCTCCCCCTTCTCCCACTCCTCTCCCCCTCCCCCATTCCTCTCCCCTTACCTCTCCAGTGTAAAGAGCAGTCAGGGTTCCCTGCCCTGCGGAAAGTCCAAGGTCCTCCCCCCTCCATCCAGGTCTAGGAAGGTGAGCATCCAAATTGGCTAGGCTCCCACAAAGACAGAACATTAAGTAGGATCAAAAACCCATTGCCATTGTTCTTGAGTTATCAGTAGTCCTCATTGTCCGCTATGTAAGCCCGGTTTTATCCCATGCTTTTTCAGTCCCTGTCCAGCTGGCCTTGGTGAGCTCCTTGATCAGCCCCACTGTCTCAGTGAGTGGGTGCACCCCTCACGGTCCTGACTTCCTTGCTCATGTTCTCCCTTCTTCTGCTCCTCATTGGGACCTTGGGATCTCATTCCGGTGCTCCAGTGTGGGTCTCTCTCTATCTCCAACCATCGCCAGATGAAGGTTCTATGGTGATATGCAAGATATTCATCAGTATGGCTATAGGAAAGGGCCATACTGATTGGTCTTTTTTAATTTTTTTTTCTTTTTTGAAATTATAATATAATTTTATCCTTTTCCCCTTCCTATCTCTCTATGGAGACCTTTCCATATAATGTGCTTGCTCTTTTTCAGATTCATAACCTGTTGTTTTAATTAATTGTTGTTACATATACATATATATGTTTATATAGCATATAAACATACATGAATAACATATTTCTAGATAGATGAGTACAATCTGCTTAGTATGTATAATATTATTTACATGTATGTTTCCAGGGATGACCAATTTTTTTTCTGTAACAGACATACACAGGCACAGAATACCACAACCAATCAAACTGTAGAGTGGAGTGGAGGCCATTCCCAACTGATACATATAAAGGACAGGATTTGCACTAAGGCTCTAGGACCATTGTGGAAGAGGGGGTGAAAAAGTTATGAGAGCCAGAGGATAAGGCAATTTACTGTGAAACTGCATCCAACACAACACACCAACCTTAACATGAGCTGAAAAGAGACAAAACAATAAACGTTAGCATGCACGGTGGAAAGCCATGGAGGCCTCGACCCTGTACAAAGAACAGCAGGCAATTAAGGAACACTGAGAGCTGGGAAATCGTCTGCCCCTGGGAAGACCACATCAAGTTCTTCTGATACCATAGGGTCAGTTGTATGTTATAATGTTTCTTTAATTTTAGAAGGATGTCAATTCTGATGCATTCCCTTATTTAAAGAACACTATGTGGAAAATCCACTGCAAAGAAAAAGCATGTAAGAGAAGCATCTGAGGAGCACTAACATATTTAAATACTGGTAATGGGAGGGTAAAGGACTTTCTGTAGCATAAATCAAGCTTAAATATCAAAAATTTTAAGTTATGCTGCTTCAATGGGTTATGGTACTATGTAAAATTTGTCATTTTCATACCTCAGTTCTTTAGGAGATTGTTAAACAGTGTGCTTACAGGTTTTTAGGATTGGGCTGGATGGGACACCTAAAATTTAAATGAAAACATCTTTACTACTACTCAAAGTTGAGAAAGGTATACCTATCAAACATTATTATATGTGTATGCTATTTTATGCATATCCTATAGCATATATTCTTGGAACTTTCAACATACTAAAGTATCTTGTAAAATTCCTTGTGGTGGGACATAAGGAAATATGGTAAAGGATAGAAAAAAATATATAAAATAGAACTTTGCCCAAAGTATTTGATGTGGTACTAGTAAGTAGTTTCTTTAGAAAGTATATTCTATAGCACATTTTGATGAGCATTTTTCTTGTCTAATAATCCACTTGTCGCAGTATAGTACAGTTGATATATCACAAGTATGTTGGTGTGTATTTTCATAATTCACCATGGGTTGTCAATGATAGAGAATTTTCTTCCCCTGTTACTGTGTTTCTAGTTTCTACCCATGATCTAACATAACACCCTGGAACTAAACATTTCTGGAAGAAAATATATAGAAAAAAGAGGAAAAAAAGTAGGCAAGACAGATGACTTTCAAACCTAACATTTTGTAAACACAGCCTTTTTCTTTGCATTATGTCTATTTATTTAATGTTTAATTATTTGTGATAATTAAGTCTTGTGAAGTTTCTGTAGGAAATTCACTCATGACTTCAAATTGGCTAAAATTTTACGGTCCTGGAGAGTATTACTACAATATGAATAATAATGACTATGAAAATTTTCTAAAACTCATTCTACATAGTCCATAGTATTTAGGCCACTTGGCAATGGAAATTCAAATTCAGGATGAAATTAAGATTACTAAAAAACTTACTCACAACAAAGGGATTGGCTCAGATTTTCTCAGATTGTCTAATGAAATTACAACAGCCCTGAAAAATAGGAGAGGGAAATTAACAGAGACAGAAGAACGAACTATTAGTAATACTTGACCATACTTTGGTTTATTTGACAGGAAAAAGGCAGGCAGTGAGCCAATAAAGATGAGTAACTTCTAAAACTGGACAAGAGGAGAAGATAGATTGTCTAGCAGATGTGAAAGGAAAAACACTTCTCCATTGATGCTTTGATGTAAGCAAATGGATATCCACTTAAAGAGCAAGGCCTTGCCTCTAGAACTATACAATAATACGTTTTATTGTTTTAAACCATTGTGTTTAATATAAGTTGTTACAGCAACCATAGAATATTGATGTACTCACGGATGATTGCCACATTTTCCTACTAAATGAATGGAAATTATATAGAAGCAAGAATGCTGCAGCCTTCACTATAATTAGTTGATTTTAATATATTAAGTTTTAATTACCATGAATGCTACCATTAAGTATATTAGTAAATATACCATCTCTAATATGTGGGCTATACTAGTCTAGGCTAATACAGACTGTTAGTATGAAATTCACATTGTTTTCATTCATAAAAAAAATACTACCTCAAAGCATGCAAGAATAATTGTAAAAAACTAGCAATTATATAGGCTTAAAAATTTGAAGAAACACTGTGTTTAGAGCATGCCTAGTGTGCTATAAATTTTTCTTTTAAAACAGATTGTATTTTATTATAAAAATAATTTTGGTCTGGAGATATGGCTCAGAAGTTGAAGAGAACTTACTACTCTTACAGTGGAACCAGAATTCATTTCCCAGCACCCACACAGGGTAACTCATAAGTACCAATCCTTCAGGCCAAGAATACCCAATGTCATCTTCTTACTTCTATGGGAGGGGTTGGAGGGAAGAGAGGAAAAGGGGAAATTATGCAACTATATGTAATTTTAAAAATAATTAAAAATATAAAAAAAATATACAGGAAATCAAAGAGGGACTCAGATAACAGTATTAACAGTATTTTTTTTGTTTTGTTTTTTGAGAGACAAGGTTTTGCTGTAGCTTTGGAGCCTGTCCTGGCATTAGCTCTTTTAGACCAAGCTGGCCTCAAACTCACAGAGATCCACTTGCCTCTGCCTACTGAGTTCTGGGATTAAAGGTATGTGCCACCACCACCTGGCCTGTTGATAGTATTATACTCATTCAGTAAATCACTTTTCTCAGTATACCCATCTTCCTTTCCCTCTTTGTTATTGATAATATTTTTATCAATTTGTATACACATACATTATTTTAATCATATTCACATTGTATATCACCTGCTAACTCTTCCAAAATCTACTCTCCATTCATCCACCACAATATAATGTGTGTGTTTGTGCATGTATGTATGTTTGTCCATGAGTATCTCAAAAACTCCAGTTTTTGCTGGTCATGTACTTCTGGGGATGGGACTATCCATTGGTGCATGATTAGTGTACCATGGTCATACTCGAAGAAAACAGATTCTCCCTTTCCTAGAAGCCATCAGTTATCAATAGCTCATCAGTTACAGGTAGAGCTCTTGAATATGAGCCATTTGCATGCTAGATTGTTGACTGGTTTGATCTTGTGTAGCCAGCCACAGCTCTTTTTGGTTCATAAGTACAGTTTTCCTGTCATGGCCTGGTGACATTGTTTCACTCTAGTATTTCCTGATTCTGGTTCTTATAATCTCTCTGCCCTTTTTTTGCAATAGATCCTTAGCCTTTGGGAGAGTAACTGATATATGGCCATTTGTGATTGAACACTCCATAGACACTACTTACTCTTTGAGCTTTGACAAGTTGTGAGTGACTGTGTTGCTAACTGCTATCCATTGTTTCTTAAGATTACATTGCCCACCTTCACACACTAGTAAAATTTAATAAGCAGTAGTGACTACCTACAAATACACGTTCTATAGAATGAATATATTTGTCTGTCTAAAATTCGTGTTGTAGACCTTAAAGTCCATGATGATGGCCTTAAGATTTGGAACTTATTAGGAAACGGCAGTCTTCAGTGATTAAGAAAATTGATTTCTTTCTCATCAATGTAATTAATACCATGATTAGAGTACCTCTAGACATTTGGCTAACCCTTCCCCTTTACCATATGCCTACATCATACTCAAATGCTGTTCAGAGTCCTTCCAAACTGCAAATTGAAAAAAGAACTTTTTTCTACACTCAATATGAAATTTTATTTTAATATTCTTTGTTATTTTGTTAACATAATGAAAAATAATTAAAATTTTCAAATTTTGGCAGTTTTGATTTGAGTCATGGGCATATCAGGGACTTTTATGTTTTTCTAGTTTTTGGAAAGAGGACTTAGGATAGTCATTTGTTTAAAATAAAAAATGTGTTTGAATATGATAAAAATATTATTTGAAAGTATAAACTATCAAGAAATAGCAAGCTATCTCTTATCTAATTAATAAAGTGTTCACTTGGTTTAATTTAATGACTTTGTCATCATAGTTTAAAATAAAACCACATATATAAAATAGCACATAATATTATTTAAAAAACAATAAAACATTTTAAATAAATCAAAAAGTCTAAGAATTGTTAATAGTCCATTTTTATTAAGGCCAATGTTATAGTAGCAACAGAGGTAGTTTCTGGTAATAGCAACTTCCTGTGGACTTTCTATAGAGCAGAAGAGAGAAATGTTGTATGCACCCATTGTAAAATGCACGGACAGGGGCAAAAGAGCTAGCTTGATCTCTTCAGTCCTATAATTATGGCAGTAATCCATAGTCTATCCTCAAAGATCTAACTTAGTAGTTACTATAGTAAAAGTTAAATTGAGATGTAAGTTTTATAGAGAAACAAGCTTCAAATTGTAGCAGTCATTAGACTTTCAAAAAGTTGTCCAATTTTCCTAGGATCTGAGAACAAGGAAAAGACATAATTGGGAAGCACACAAATAACACTATTTCATACCTACTTACTAAGTCTAAGTCTAGTATTCTATCACAGTCCCGTTACATGTTTATCTCTTATACAACTTTGCTAATGGTGGAAAGCACTGAAACAATACAATGCTGACTGTTACAAGGATGGAAAACTGAAATTTGATCTATTCATATGGTTCAATACTTGACATAAATGAAAGGAAACTGATGTGTTCTTTATAAAATAAGCATTCACAAAAATGTACTCAAAGAAAGAAATGATTTGCAATGACGAACAATATCACATATCCGATGTAAACTCTGTATAACACTGTAAATATATATGCATAGATATGTTACTCCTTCTGTTAACATCTCTAGAGATCTATCAGTTATAATTCTCTGTTTCATGAATCTCAATCATCCCACAGATACATCTTCTATCTGGAGTAGTTTTAAATGGATTAGAAATAAATACTGTATTTATAAACATAAAAAATTTCAAATTTATTTTTTTAAGATCTTGATATTATGATGTAATCAAATAATTTCCCCACTTCATTTCCTCTCACCTAACTTTCCCATGCACACCAGTCCACCCTCCTTGCTCCTTTTCTAAAGTTTTTAGAAAATTTTATGAATGAAAATTTATCTTAGCCCCACCTTTAAAGATTCTGGCTTGCTGTCAAAGGAGGACAGTGTCCTAAATGAAAAAACTGTTGTATGTAAGAATGAATTTTTAGCCTTTAATATCTGAATGTATTCTGTTCACTACAGTAGGCAGATATGGTCATCTGAGTGAAAATCATAAGAGAACATAGACGGCCTTACCCAGAGGCCTCCTATGCAAATCTTACCCTATTAATTAAATCTACAATGAGAGAAGAGGCTCCTAGAGTGCAGTAATTATGGAAAAGCAGTGGTGGAGGAGAGCCCATGAGACAATCCACAGGAGCCTGACATGGGTAATAATACAGTAACTCAGTAATGAAGAAGCTGACGTCCGCACAAAGGAAGCCACTTGGTAAACATTTTCATTATTGGCAGTTACTTCCCTGGACTCCTAGTTGTATGGACCACACAGAATTGCAGATGCTCTTTGGGGTACCTGCATGATTTTTTTCTTGTTTCAATAACTTTTGCTTTTGGATAAAAGCAATGAAGTAAGAAGCAACATCAATTATTTGTTTCTGTATTCTACTCCAAGCCAAGTAACATGGGAGCAAGCATGCTGAGCAGAGAGTTTAACTCATATTTGTCTTTCCATCCATCAGCTGTCAGATAAATTCAGGGGAGTCTCCTCAGTCCTGTATCTCCATTCCAGCTGTGCTTTCCGTGGTGTTGGCTTCATTTTGATTGATTTCAGAAAAGTCAGAGGGCAAAGTAACTCCTTCAGAGATGCAATTTTTCAGCGTTGAAAGCTTGTGAGAGGCTTATTAATAAAGGCTTGAATTAATTAAAAGAGTAGTTCAAGAGGGGTTACCACCTATCACCGTGAAAGGACAGCACCACGCCAAATGATTGACCGTTATCGATTAAATGTTTCAGTTGGCCATTTCAATAGTCAATCATTGTTGAAGAGTCAGATTCTTCAAAATATTAAACAGAATGAAAATAAGGATTTTTGCCTAGGGACTGAATTCTTAAAGTTTTGGTAAGCATTTGAAAGAATCTTTCTACATCCAGGTGAACTGTGGGCAATAAGTAAAAGTGTGGTGATTGATTATCCAACTGCTGAAAAAGCAATAGTCGCTGCCTGTGGCACTTGTAATCACTCTGAAAACATGTGTCTTGGGGCTTGTGGTGAGAGTAGATCTGCTGCAATGAGCAATTGCAGAACCATATGGATGTTTTCTTCTAAGTAAGGACAGAAAGGGAGCTATTTGTTGATCATTTGTTTCAGATCATAAGGAAAATAATAGCCATTTGTTTTCCTAGTTTTATAGCTGAAAATAGCAAAGAAGTCTATATTAGTTCCTTGTCTCATTGTTGTGACAAAGTACCAGACAAAAACAACTTAAGAAAGGGTTTATTTCAGCTCACAGTTTAAGAAGGTATACAGGAGATCATGGGAAGGAAGCCTTGAAAACAGGACTGAATGAGGCAGCTCCCACATTGCCTTAACTTGCTTTTAGACTTAGTAAGCAGAAAGAAAAATGCTGCTGGTGTCCAGACTGTATACCTTTTTTTAAATTTGGTCTCACATTCCCCCACTCTGAATTATGCTCTACACATACAGAGTGGAG
>NW_004949096.1:14513137-14541012 GCF_000317375.1 Microtus ochrogaster | reverse complement strand
TCTCTATCTCCACCCATCCACCTAACCCTGTATTTTTATGATGATTTTTAATTTTGGCAATTGACATTAACATGTACACAATTTTAAGAGCAGTAACTGAGGAATCTCTAAAAGAGGAATATCAGAGCTGAGAGTAATGCTATGCAAGATTAAGGGGTGAGTATATACTTAATACTTAGTAGGACGAAAAGATGATCAAATTGATTCATTTACACTTTTATTACGGAAACTATTAATTATTATATTCTCATTCTAAAAAAAGATGTAATCTTAGACTGTTTTACCTATGGCCCCCCAGCAATTAATAGTATTACTATTATTTGAATCTTTTTAGCTGCTAAGTAGAAATTTTTTGTTATATTAATCACACACTAAAATCACCCAATTTGACAAAAACAGTTTCCTCAGCTCTCTCTGATTGGTGCTGATTCATCACTCTAGGGCAGGACCTAAAAATTTATAAGCTACCAACATTCAAATCAGCCCAGACACTCCTGTCCCATGATGGACTGCTTTTATTTCCATTGTTGCTTGTGTCACTCTCTTAAGATTGTACAACATTCTTATTGCAAATTATCCAACAAAGGGATAATTCTTAGAGAGCCACTCTATTGATTTCCAGGGATAAGTTTCCTTCCAAAAACCCAAGTACATAATCATAAATACATAAAATTTTTGATGAGTAGACTGGATGGAAAATGCACCAATTAATAGTTAGCTGTACATGACAAACCTGTGACTAAGTCAAGTAGATGGTGGATTCAATTATAAGTGAAATAAAGTGCCTTTTCTATTACTAAAGCTGGGGGTGCCCTGCTTTCTATTCCTTGATGATAGACTGTAATGCTTGCTTTTGTATTCGTAAGATGTTTCTGTTAATTGGAAGGACCCCATCCATATTCCTTTATTAACTAATAGTTAGCCTACTTACCATTCAAGATCTCTTTAAATCCTCATGTGAAGTTCCCTATATGAGAAGATGTGAAATACTAAAATAATTGGGTTATGACAAAGACATACTGAACTAAGTAGCTTCTCATCATCACAGCAAATGGTTTATTATTTCTGTCATATCAAGATGCTTTTATCATAGTCCTTTTCTACATTATTGCTTTTTGACATTAGACATAAGCATTGCCTCAACTTCAGGCACCAGAAACATGGAACGAATGAACTTTAAATTCTTGATCAATATAACAGCCCAGGAAGAGGCTACATCAGCTCACAAAGAATAGAAACTCCCATAAAATTTGAACCAGTTCAACTAAGAAAATCTCCACTGCAACTGATGTTTAAAAGATTCCAAATGATGTCCTGTAGATGAAAACCAGTGCCACTGAATTGCTTATAAATGGACTCTTCTCAAATACAGTGTCCATCATTATTGGATCCTCCATTTTTATAGCTTCACAGAAAGATCCCTCAGCTTGAATACTAAATAAGTTCCTTCAAACACAGCTGAAGACAACTTCTAAATGACCTGCAAAAACTATGCCTGTGAACCACCTTTCTGCATGCTTTAATTCAGATCTTAGCTTCTTTCTGTTTTTATTAAGAATTTTTTAATGCAATCTTTTCTCATTTTCTCATTTTACATAGCTGTCAGATCTTAGCTTCTTAACAAGTTTGACTCACAGCCCTTTGGTTGATCATGTAACTGAAAGTGGGCATCCCAAAATTTTAGTTAGCAGGAAATATTTCTGAATGAGTAATGACTAAAAGTTTATTTCAGGTTAAATATATAATTAGGCAGATTTCTCTGACAAACACTTGCCTGTGCTGTACCATGCCATTCTGTGAAGTCTATGGTTCTAACGCAGAGCAAGTGCCCTTTGCACTGTGTGTGAACCTAGTCATGCCATCTTATGCCACCACAGGACCCGGATGACTCAGATCCTAGACTATAGTAGTGAAAGAGATAAGAAGAATAATCCTCTCCTTAATGAGAAAATTTACTTTTTCTACCCACAATTTCCAACCCATGGCAGAGTACTTACAAGCTGTCATAAAGTTCTATTGGTAACCTAGGTTTCTGTCTCTCTCTCTCACAGTGTGTCTGTCCCTCTCCCTTTCCTTCTCCTTCTTCCTCTCTCTCCCTCTCTCCCACATTCCAGGATGCTGACCAGAACCTAAGAACTTTTTTCTGATGCCTTGGGCCTCATTACTCTTTCTCTAAAGTTCCCATCTCCACCCATGTGCTGGGATCTACATCAGCATTACTCGAAAGACATGCCTTTTATACGCTCATTTTTTTTCCATTATCCTCATGTAGGCAACTATTGAAATATGAAGCTTATCTGCCTTACGTTTTTTCTTTAAAACTCTAAGAAAATTGTCCTAAAACTTCAAAAAATTCTTTGTTCTATATGCAAAAATGGCTCTTCTAGAAACATAGTTGTTTATTTTTTGCAAAAAGATTTTAATATTTTCCTGTCATCATTATATAGCATGTATCAAATCAGTGTTTTCTAGGATTCATATTTATATAAAAATTTTTGTATTTAGTTGGCAACTTGAGTTTTATTTTAAACTGAATTTCAAATTTTGAATTGTGATTAGGACAGAATTTTCAAAAATTTGTAAATGGTTCTATAATACTTCTCTCGTTTTTTACAATATTACATAAATACATGAAACAGGAGCCTCAGCACTGCCAATTATAACATCAAAATGTTATTCAATTAAACAAGCATTTAAGATAGCTTTTTATTCTGTAGGATAAAATATTTATTTGGGATTGAATTCTTCACATAAAAATATGTACATCATCATATTAGTTTTAAAAATTCATTCATTATTAATACAGGATAAATTATATTTATAACACAGTGTTATTTTAAAATGAACTTCTTTAATATTTTGTTAGTAGTAATGCTTGATTTTTATATTCAATTCATATACTTGTCTACCTGACATTACATAAACTTTAAGTGGTCCCAGGCAATATATTCCTGCTGGAACCACTGTCACGAGCTCACTAACCTGTTTTTGATTGTCCTTCAAACCTGCTACACAGGAGGAAATGTCATGTGTGCTACAGAAACCCTTGTCAAAAGCCATGTTTGTGCATGTCGTGGACCCAATGGAGGAATCTACTTCTGTTATTTTGCTACATAGTCATGCTATCTGATTTCAGATTAAATATTTGTGCTTTTACGATAAACCTAAGATGGTCTCAGTCTTCTTCAGAGATGCTTTTTCCCTGGACTGGACAACAAGTAATGGGGAGATAAAGAAGTACATAATTGGTCAAAGCATTATTAATAAGGAACTGAATGCTCTGTCCTAAGGAGACATTTATCTTAACCCTACCTAACCAAGGCTCAAGCAACCTGTGGGAAAGGAAGCAGAAAGAATGGAAAAACCTAAGATTGTAGAAAACTGATGTGAACTGCTGTCTTTGTCCATGTCATATCTATTAAGTCATTATTCACATAAACCGTTTCTACTTGCACAAGATCTACAAAGAAACTTCTACAGAGACTAGCTATGCCCTCCTTTTTATGCTATACATAACAAATGGGCTATTGTTCAGAAATTAATGCCATTCCATCAAAGCAAGATACCCTCTGTGTGAAGACAGACACTTAAAGGAAATCCCACATTAGCTCAGAATTGAGTATAGTAGAGGGTTATTTGCTTAGATGTAGACTCATAGATTATTGTCTTCTGCTCGAATGGGGAATAGCAAAGGATCCCACAGCCAGAAGAAAGGCTGGACAGGTGCTTTACATCAGCATTTATATTATCAGTGGCCACACCCAAGTGGGCAGGTAACTTAAAAGCTACTGTCGGTAGGAATACCTACAGCATCTGTGGGAGAGAATTTTATTCCTGGTACTAAAATCTTGGAAGCCTTGCGCTAATGTATAAGCACTGGAAGAAGTCCTGGGTAAAGTGTATGTTAGCACTGAGCGGAGTGTCAGACCCATGGAAATTGCCAGTCTTCCCGGGGTTGGGGTAGAGATGTGTACAAGCCTTCAGATCTGAAGTTGGACGTCATGCATTTGACATTAGGATATGAATACAAGCCTATGAGGATCAAAGAGTGGGAAGTCATGATTTAAATGAGTTTGGCCCCATAGGTTTGTTTGTTTGAGTACTTGTTTCCCAGTCGGTACAACTACTTGGGAAAGAATTGAAGGTATGACCCTGTTGGTCAAAATGTGTCCCTGGGAGTGAACTTTGAGGCTTCAGAAGTCCACACTATTCCCAGTTATTTATCTCTCTGCTTCTGTTTATTGATGTAAGCTCTCAGCTACTGTTCCATAGCCATTGAACCCTGCTACCATGTTCCCACAATACTGGTAATAGACTCAGTGTCTGAAACAATAAGCTTTAATAAACTCTTTCTCCTACACATTTTCCTAGTCACAATGTCTCTTCATAGCAATAGAAAAGCAACTAACAGCACTCGGGAGGCAGAGGCAGGCGGATCTTTGTGAGTTCGAGACCAGCCTGGTCTACAAGAGCTAGTTCCAGGACAGGCTCCAAAACCACAGAGAAACACTGTCTCGAAAAACCAAAAAAAAAAAAAAAAAAAAAGACAGAAAAGCAACTAAGAAAAGATATCTCCATATCATGCTCAACATATAAGAAATATAGCATAAATATGAAATAGACAAATATGCATGCACTAACAACCAGAATAATAAGATTATTTTTTTTGTATTGAGATGGGACCATAAGAATGGTTCAAATAATTTGGGTTTGTTGAAAGAGTGAGTCTGAACAAAATGCAATTCTATATATCAGGAATGTTTAAATAATAGAAATTATTTATCTGTAAGATATCTTCTGGCTAGGACCACTGTATCTCCCTTAAAAGGAAACAGCTAACTTGTCAGTTGGCTCTTCTCTATAACTTCCTTTATGACATCTGGAACATGAATTTATGGAATTGCCATAAAGCATGAGTACATGAAGGAATATTTGGCTAATGAATGGGATGAAACAACTGAGTAGAAATAAAAATCAATAAGTCTATCTAAACAGAAATTGTTGTCAAGTAGGGATGACCACATGAGTGAAGATCATGGGTCTTACAGGTCTGATCCCAATTTTCCCTTTTGCTAAGTTCTTCAGCTCCATGAACAGCTATTCTGCCACCTATCACAGAGCCTGATGTTTCTATTAGAATTCATTGCTTTAACCTCATGGGCTTTTCTGACTTTAAGGGTTGTCTGTTAAATTACAGCTATCTCTGGAACATATAAAAAGTAAAGCTATTATCAGGTGAACCTCATGGGAGATTAGTTGATGGCTGCTTGTTGAGAAAGTGCTAGCATGGTAAGAAAAAGATGAAAAGAAGGGAGGTGACTTACATACATTGGTATTTTGAAAGGTCAAGGGTTTTTATATAGGCTATTGCCTTTACTCTTACAACAAACCAAAAAGAAACAAACAAACAAAACACCTTTGTGCTTGTAGCTGTTTTATGTCTATGTTTTTCAAAGAGAAATCAAGTGCATTCCGGTGAAATCACTTACCTGAGATAATTCAGCCAGGAAAAATAACTACACTGGAATTTGAACCGTGATTTGTCAAGTCTTTTTTTTTTTCTGTTGGGCAGTTCCCACTGCCGAAGGCCAGGATGAAAGTTCAGGTCCTGAAAGACAGTCATTTATATTCAGTGCCAGAAATATGGTGTCATTTCCCAGCTCCTTTATCTGAAGTGTCAATGTGAAAAAAAAATGCAGCTCTCAGGCCAAAAGGAATAAGAGATAGTTTATTCTGGAGTCAAATATGAATGACAGTGGCCCAGGAACACAAATTTCCTTCCTACATTCCATGTTCCAATGTGCTCACAGTTGCATGAAGCTTTTTATAATAACAGAAACAAGAAAGTCACAAACCAAGAAACTAAATACACTGGTAGCTCTTTCCCATAGGGGTATGCTGCATGCAGAGAAATTCTACTCTAGGCTCAGATCCCATAGGATGACATCTTAGCTTTTAGATTGCTGGAAGCAGGAAGAGAGAGGGGGTTGTCTGTACATCCAATAAAGATTTATTCAACAGTAACAAGTTATTACAGCCATGTAGGTGGCCAATGCATGGTTATTTAGAACATGAGACAGCACAAGATGATTTGGGTCTTGACCTGCTGTATTCCAACCTCCACAAGCATCGAAGTTTCAGTTGGTTAGGTGAACCTTCATCATGGAAACTCTAGTTAAGGGCAGCAACTAATCATTCATGTTCATTTATTGGCACTGCCCTTGCAACATACCGCAGACTAATGTGCCTTCAGTGCCCTCTCTCTAGCCTATTGGGAAGGAATCCTCACCACTTCTAGCTTTTGAAATTCTCTGGGATTTCTAAACTCGTGGCAGCACAAATGCAATCTCAACCTGTTACAAGTCTTTCTCTTTCCTACCAGTCAGCTCCCAAGTAATGACATGGAGACTTATTAATTATGAAAGCTTAGCCTGTGGTTAGACTTGTTCCTATAACACATTAACCCATTGGTAGTAATCTATGTTCTATATGTGGCATTACTTATCTTCCATGTTGCACCTTCTGTTTCCTCTCTGTGACTCCTTGGTGGCTCACTAGTACTTAAATTCTTCCTCCTCTTACTTTCTCTCCTGGGAAATTCCACCTGTACCTCATGTAGCTATTGGCGATTCAGTTTATTATTTTATCAATCACAGCAATACATCTTCACACAATGTACAAATATCCCACAACATCAACTTCCCTCTTCGCAGAACCATCTGCCCTGTAACTATATCTCTCTGCATCTCCATATAATTTTCTCTTCCCCACATGTCTACTTTCTAACAAAAACTAGTTGTTTCAAAATATGACCTACCCTAATAAAATTGACTCCATCTTAACCAGATGACGCAAAGACTATATTTCCAAATCATGCACATTCACACTACCCTATATCACATAGGAGAATATGATTCAACCCACAACCTATTCATACAATTTAGTAACTATAAACTTTTGTTAAGCAAACCTCTCAATGAAATGCAGAGAACAGAGGACATGAATAAGAACCAAAGGTTAGAGTGTATTTTTCAAAGGAAAGCTGTTTCATTGTTGTGCTGGAGGCAAGGGCCTCCTACATTTGCATTCTAAGCAAAGAGCTCCAAGCAGATTAATGTGCTCGCCAAGTGCCAAGTTCAGTTGTGTTTACTGTATGAATAAAACTTCCAGCAAGACCTTTTTGGCCATATTTCCAAGTGAAGCAACTTAAGAGTCTGGCCTTTTGGAAATGGGAACCCTTAAAATGGGATTACCTCTGCCCTGCCTCCTCATTGCAGCTGGAAGTGATCTACCCTTTCCTATGTGAAACCCCCTCCAAAATGATGGAGTCTCTATTGTACTTTCACTGCTCCCTTATTTACACTAACGATCACTGCTGTAGCAAAGCCACTTTCACTTCCATGTGCCAAATACATAAGAGAGCCTTCAGATGCCACAAATTAGTGAGAGTATGCATGAATTAGTTTGGGTTTGCATTTGCAGTATAAGAGAGTTCAAAGGATCTGTCAATTCTAGATTTACTATAGCAGGACTAAATCATTTATACTCAGTGTCTTTGTTGTATTCATTTGAGAAGAAGGGTGAGAAAAGAGACATTTGCTTAGTGTTCCAACAAACAGGCAATTACTCAGAGCAGGCAATAAAGGAGATTTTAAGGCCCCTCTCTAGGATGAGAACATGGAATCTTAGCTGTCTCTTCTTTTGTACTGGCCTGATTTCTAAGCCCAATTCAGTTAAAAAAAACCATATGTTTTCCATTTATATTGCTGAATTCTATCTCTAATAGCAAACTTATTTCTTTGACAGTTTCTTGAAGTCTGGAGAGATGGAAAAATTTATGTCTTCATTTTCATTGGACCTTAATAAACAAGATACCCAGCATTTATATCAAACATTGATATAATGTGGTCAAATCGCTATTGTAATATTTTATTAAAGAACCCGTGGAATTTGGGGCATCAAATATTTTGCTCTGAGACGAATGTATCTCTGCATTCCATTTATTTATAATGAATTTCTATAATCTACATAGCAAACTGTGGGAACAAATACCAAAAAAAGCCAAACTGTTATGCTTTGACATGACATGTCCCACACAGGCTCATGTGCTAGAAGTGTGGTCCCAGCTGGTGATGCTGTCTTAGAAGTGATATAAATGTTAGAAGCTGGGGACTACTTGAAGGAAGTGGGTTCTTGAGGACGTGCCTGTGAAGGATATTGGGTCTCTGATTCATTCCTTTCTGCTTCCTCTACCACATACTCCTGTTAATATCACGCTTTGCCTCACCACATACTGATCTAAAAAAATCAGCAAACACTATGAACTGAAACATCTGAATATGTGATATTAGATTAACCTTTCATTCTTTTATACGTTTCATGTCTAGTATTTTGTGATGATGACAGAAAAAACATTACCTACACATTTTCTCAGAGAAACCTATAATACAGGATAAATATCATATGATATATTATCACCAGTTATTTGGGGTAGTGGAAAAGAAAAAGAAAAAACAAACAAACAAACAAAAAGCCAAAGGAGTCTTTAATAATCAAAACCCAAAAATATGACTGAAATGTGAGATACAGACTCTGTCCTGCTAACCCTTAATCAAGAATCTCCTTTTGAGCTTTTCTCGTTTTTTTCTTTTATTCTTAGAACTATAAAACATTGTAAAATGTGGTGAATATTAATGGATCTTGTTAGCTACCACTATTTTATCACTTTTTAAATATTAAGTAGGACTATTTTTTTTCAGTGTCCTTGTACAACTACTCCAAGTAAAAATCTTGGTCAACACATAACAAGCAAAAGATGATATAGTTTACGTAAGGACCTTCTGGATATTTCCCTTATATTTCCTTTGACTTTCCTTATGAGCAGGATTTGATTTCTGGACAGGAGGTTCATTGATTTGTCATGACAGAATATAATGATAAGGGACTGACTGAGGCTCTTTGACAAAACAGAAATTGACATGAGGAACAGATCACACATGCAACATTATCATTTTGAATCAATCATATGTGCATTATTATAGCAGAGCACTTCAGACACTTTCAAAGCTCCCTTCCCATCACAGATCCTGGGGACATATAGGAAAAAATTATTCCATTCTGTTAGGTTCAATTTTCAAAGCTGTCTCCGGATTCCACACTCTCTATGATAAAATGTTTCAACAACTGAAGTCCTGAGTCCAGAAAACATATGCACTCTGTAGGTAACTTTGGAAACATCCACATGATACTTGTTTGCAGATACACTAAATATAAGCATTATGGAGTTATGGAGATTCCCACCACATTTTCAAAATAATGGGAGGAAAGCCTAAGTGATCAAACACAAAAGTGCAGTAAAATTTATGACAAAGACTTCAAAGTGGAAATACTTATGGGAACTACTGGAACAGAGTAAGAGTCTAAAGAAATAGAACTACCAACTGCATGAACCACATACTCTGAAAGGCAAAAACATGAAAAAGACCTCTAAGGTCTCATTTATATACTCATTGTGAGTATATAAACTTGTATTTGGAACTTTCTGTCCCAGTCATTCAGTACCAAAGAAATAGAGAGGATTATATTAATTATAAACTGTTTGTCCTATTAGCTCAGGATTATTATTAGCTAGCTCTTACAACTTAACCCCTATCTCTTATCTATGTTTAGCTACATGGTATGGTACCTTTTCTCCAGTAATGCATTCTCATCTTTTGTCTTCTTTGTCTGGCTTGTGACTCTGTCTCTGCCTTTCCTCTTGTCAGAATTCACTTAGTCTGGTTGCCACACCTGTATGTCCTGTCTGGCTACTGGCCAATCACCATTTTATTAAACCAATACAAGTGACAAATCTTTACAGTGTACAAAAGCATTATCCCACAGCATAAGCTGAGTTGCACTTGCAAGCAAGGGTTTTTAATCTGAATCAGCGAGACACAATTTTATAAAGCTACTGTACTAACCTGCATTAAGGGAACACCCCCGGTTACATAACTGGAAATAGATAACGGAAGTGCCCTATTAACCACTGTAGTCATATGATGGAATATTTAAATAAGTATATATATTATACTGTCACATTTAGAAGGCTTCTATTTGCAGACTTACCGAATTTTTAGGTACCAAGGGTGACATCATAGCTGAAACATCTCTATTTTAAGGTTCCCAGGCCTTCAATAGCATGACCCAAATCAGATTACTAAATGAGTAATGATGACAAACTATAGATACAGCTGGTAAGCAATGGGACATGCGGGATGATTAATGACAGAATTTTTGCTATTGAAGAAAAAAAAAAGAAGTCATCATTAAGGGAATGTCAAATGACACAGAGAACAGACCAGTTATACATTTTCTGGCCTTTGACAATACCACTTAGAGAGTCACCTGCGAGGAATGAAGCAGTTTTTTGGAAACAGATGAGTAAGAAATCTATGAAATAATTATGATGAGGTTCCCCATCTGAGACAGAGGCTTACATCTCAGTATTGTCATTCATTAATACCAAATATAATAATCAGCTTGCCTATTGAAGTAATTATTTAGCTACTATTATCTGAGCTTTTGAACAAAGCTTTGGTAGTATGTTGGTATATCAAACAGATAAATCTGCAAGAGACACTTCCCATATTTTCACAAAACTTACAAACGTACAGAGGCAATGAGATTAATATGTCACCAAGTGAACAGATAGTGGCAAGTATTACCCAGAACAAGTGATAGGAATTGACCTCATAGGACCCTCTTCTGGAAAACATGAGCAATACACATTTCCTTGGATTGTTTGGCAATCTAAGAGTTAATTCACTGTGTATTGACAGTTGACTTAACAGATGGTAATATTGTTTCTGTTTTAATTATTCTAAAAATTACAACTAAATAATATACAGTAATTTTAGATCAGTTTTCCTGTGGTATTTTGAAGAATTATGAGTATTGTCTACAAGCATAGAATGATATTCACTATCACTGATTTCCACAGTGAATAACTGAATAAATGTTTCTTACTCTGTCCATAAGGCTGTGTTTTGAAAATTTTCCTGTAGAGTATGATAATTAAGTAAATTAATTTTTTATCCTACAACAAAACAGAATTTTGACTTTGTCATAGATCAGATAAAAAATCTAGAATGCAAGTTGTCAGAAATACATATGTGAAACCCAACATCGAAGGCAATGGAGGAATTTTATGATAAGCTACAAGTGTGTGATGAGTTTAAGACATGAACTGTGAAAGATGGACTGAAATTTAATGTAAGAAACATAACTCTCATTTAGACTTTATTAGGTTTTCTTTGATGTGAACGAATAATGAAGCATAAGCACATCATGAGCTTTAATAACTCACATAGAAAGAATCCATAGTTGCTTTTTTTTAAAAAATAACATTTTTTTAAAAAAAATTAGATGGGGAAAAACACTTGTCTGCTTTCAATTGGTAATTTTGAGTAGGAAATGTCACACATCACATTGGTATAGCAGACAGAATGGAGAAAGGCAGTCCAGATCTATTTGACAGGGTCTTTTTTAATTTAATTTAATTTTTAATTAATTTTTTTTGGGGGGGGGTTTGAGACAGGGTTTCTCTGTGGCTTTGGAGCCTGTCCTGGAACTAGCTCTGTAGACCAGGCTGGTCTCGAACTCACAGAGATCCACCTGTCTCTGCCTCCCGAGTGCTGGGATTAAAGGCATGCGCCACCATCGCCCAGCTAGGGTCATTTTTTTTTAAAGAAACATAATGAAGATTAGTGTTTTGGAGTTTAAGGAGTAGGACTTAGAACTAAGTACTTATACTTCTTAGCCTCTTGACCACTTTCCTAGGTATGTCATGAATTTAAGCATTGGCTTAGAGCCTAGATTTTGAAACTTAAGGCATAAGGGAAAACTGTCTTAAGTTTCGGGTCGAGCATGAGCTTTAGGGGAATACCCCAGGTTCCATAACTGGAAAAATATTGTAACTAATGCACACAAAAAATACAAAACTGTAGAAAAAGATCTTCACTTTCTACATCTGCATTCCCAAAGAGCAGTGTGTCTATGGAAAGGGATGTGGGCCATAAAGCAGAAAGGTATCAATCTGGACCAGATAGTCAGAAACTCACTGGCTTCTAAGGAACACGGACTTTGGCATGTAGGAAAAATTTGTAGAAAACTGTCTCAAGATAAATGTATGTTACCTGCTTCCATTTACCAGTTTTCTATCTTCCAGAATGGGTTATCTAGGACCATGGGGAGAAATCAAATTCAAGAACAAATACAAGAACGGTGATGGCTATAAATCTGGGTAAAGAGCCTTGTCCTCATTGCCTGGGCAGTGGAAACTAGATTGTTGTGTCATTCATGGGTATCCAGAGACATGGGGGAAAGGGGGGATGGTTTACCTTAGGTGTTAACAGTGAAGAAACACAAGGTGCAACAGTTTAACAAAAAAAAAACAAACAGATTTTATTATCACCATGTACAGATTAGTTTAAGAAATTTCAACAATAAAATGTGTCTCCAAGATTAAAAAAAGCATAAATTTCATAGTAATTGCTGCAGTTAATACTGAGTTTTAACAATATATGCAAATTCCCATCTTGCTGATACTGTTATTTATGCTTACCTTTTAGTGAACACTGTGTTATACATAGAAAAGTTTCAATAAACTACTACTAATTCCATCACCTGTTAAAAGAGATTAATGAAAGCTTCCTATCAGGAATGTCCATATTCTAATTCTTACCTATGAGTGTTGACTCATTTTTCATTGGAAAAGAATGTCTCTATAGATGTAGTTATGGATGGTGATATGCCATTATCCTAGCTTACTGGAATAGAGAACCATAAAAGACATGAAAAGTATCCTTGCAGGAGATGAACAGGACAAAGGCACATAAAGAAGTGGAGGTCACAGATAGACAATCACACAAGGTGGCATGATTCATCCAGAAGCCTAAGTTAGGGGACACAGTGTCTCCTCTAGACCTTGTAGTGAAAATGAAACTCTCTAAATATGCTGATTTAGGGTGTTTGGTTTTCAGAACTATGAGAGAATCCATTTCTGTTGTTTGAAACCACAAACTAGCTTAACACAGTACATCTGGAAACTAATACCAACATAAGTCTCACATATTAACTTACAGGCAAATCTATTTCTAACCTATAGGTCAGACTTATGCCAATTCTCTTCATCTGTTGGTGATCGCTGTAAGTCACTTAAAAATAGTGATAAAACAACAATGACGAAACAGTCATTATAGAAACAAGGGAACAGAAATGTTATTTCACTTACTTTCAGCTTTATGTGTGACTAGGGAAAGTTTTATATGCACTTAAGATTTTAAAGAGAAAATAATATGTAAACTGTCAAGTGTAGCCTATTTACGGTACCTATGTGTTGCAGTTCATAACCTGTAATATTTATGGCATTTATATAATATTTTTATTATTTAACATGATTATTTGTATCATACCTAATATAAATTTAAATATAGTCATCCCAACAGAAGTCCTATTTTGCTAATATTCTGCTTAAATGCATTAATATAATAAAAGTACAAATTTCATACTTTGTTGGTTTTCACCTGACTAATTCATCCATAATTGAAGGGAGGCCTGTGAACTGGAGATTCACAGGTAGAAATAGCAGAGACACAAATGAAATAGTCATAGGACAGATTCGGGAGGACTGGCGGTGACTACTGAAGCCTCAAGTTTATTTTTCATGACCCTTTTATACCTCTAGCCAAAGAGAAGGGCAAAAAGATGTTTTATCATGATACAAGGAGCAAACAAGAGTTCAAAACATTGAGGAGCAACTTAGGCCAAAGACCCTGTTGTTTGGACCTTGAAAAAGCAAAAATAGGCTCAAAATCTGATCTTCCACCATGATCGAGTGGAGGCACTGCTAATGGGACCTTTAGACATTTAGACTTAATGGGCATTGCTCCAAACAGGCAATGCTTGGGAGAATTTTTTTCTCCTAAAAGGAGTTTGTTTTCTACTGGTTACTGCTGAGCTTGTTTTAATATTTCTCAAATTCATATGTAAGAGTTGAAGAATGATAAAGAATAGTTCTTTACAGAAGGAAAGTTACAATTGGAAAGTTAACCAAATAGGAGAAAGTTAAAATTAATTTTCTTTCGTATATATTTTATCTGTAAGTTGCATTTTTCTGACCAGGTGAGATTCGATAAAATGACCTGCATAAAGTCTTAGTAGTCATCAAGGAGAGAATTGAACTTTGAATGAAGTCCCACCTCGTCTTCTGAGCCACATCCTTCCCAGACTGTTCTGATGCCACTCCAGTAACTTCTCACATTTCTTTTCCACAGACATAGTATGATCTGGGATGATAGCAGTAGTGGGACAAATTGCACCACCTAAATTAAAGAGACACCTTCACCTCTAGATGTCTGAACAATCCTGTCCTTCACTCACCTTGGAGGAATAGCATAGCTCTCCAGCAAGCTGAAGTCATATACAGATACTTTCAAACCTCAGTTATTACACTTACCAGCTGAGCTGCTTGACATTGGGGGTGGGGGTTCTTTGTAATTTTTTTCCAATTTTCATTTTTCATTAGAGTAGCAAAATAATTCACAAAGAAATAGAGAAGTGAGAATTTGCACATATCAACCACTTGACACATAGTAGGATGTTATAAACTAATATTTATATTGCTTTCTTGAACAAATAGTAGGACATTATTAATTAATGCTTATGTTATCTTCACGAAGCTACAAAGTTCCAGAGTGTTGGAGGTGTTTTTGCTTTTTCCTACACAGCTACTGATAACTAGAATCTAAAGAAGGTGTCTTACTGTTAAGGACTAATGTTTTTACCTGTCCATTAATTTATTGCTGTTTCGGCTTGTTTTGTTGTGTTGTGTAGTGTTTTGTTTTCCAACATTACTGATAATACAGACTTGCCTGGTGGATACAGACAAGAGTTCAAAGTAGATGGGGTATTAATTTCCTGAAAACTCTCTTTCAGTTATAACTTGCTGATCCTCTCAGCATGAAATTGATTAAGAAATCCACATCACTTAATTCTTTTCATAATCACCTAGTGGGAAACTTGCAAGAAGGAACCTTTTTTTAAAAAAAAGGTAATGAGCCAAGTGAGGCGTGCAGAGGGGTAGATTTGGGTATTTGAGTGCAAGTTTCTACTGCCTTATGAAATGCACAGATAAGCATTATTTCCTGCTGAGTTTCACAGAGCTCTCAAAGTGTGATGGTGGTAAAGACAGTGATTTTAGAGACTACATAGGTAACAAGGGTCAACAGATTGGGACAAAGGAACAAACAGAGATAAAAACAAGTCATAATGATTCTAAAAGAAAGCAATAATAATTTTTAAAAAGCAGAATGACTAAAAGAGGAGGCTCTTCAAGAACAAGAAGCGTGCTAGAATAGTAATTCTAGGAATTATATTTACAGGAATAATAATTCACAGGAAAATAAAGAGAAAGCAGGATGCAGGTAAATGTTTGTGATAGAAACGTAATACTTTTGAGATTCTCTTCAAGGAGAAAAAAGAGAATGAATAATAGTTGAGACACAGAGATCTTGTGTTGAATCTCTTCTTGTTACTAACAGTGAGAGTTTGAGCCAGTTACTTGACTTCTGTGAGCCTATGTCTGTCTCCTTATGTTTCTACGCTATCTCCTTACATGCTGGTGGTAAGGTTTGTAAGATAAAGGGATATTTCCCCTCTACCCTCTCAAGATTAGCTGGAATAAATGGATGAAGACTAAACAGAAGAAAAGAAAAGATATGCATATTTCTTAATTGGCAAATGTTGAAAATCACAAGAGTGTGAGTGCCAACGTGTTTAATATTATTTGAAGGAGATAAGCCCATTTTCCTCTTTTCTATGGAGGACGTAGAAAATGGAGAATGTGGACAATTTGGGTTGCTTGTATATGATTATTCTGAAAAATGATGGACCTTCAACACAGTCTTTTTTGTTGTTGTTGTTGAAGGAGTCCAAGAGATATTCCTCCCTATGGCAGCCTCCTCGAGCATTGCTGTCTTTGAAGTAGATCACAGACTCAGGGTAAAGACAGAAAGCAGTAGTTTCCCTCTTGAAGTTTGATCCTAAAGAAAAGCAAAAAATTCCAAATAAAAACCTTTCTTAATCTTACACTGAACTCTTTAATATAACTCATAAATATTCCTCTCTGAGCGTGACTATGGTAAAGTACTGAGCCACTTTTCTATGTTCATTAATTTATGTCTTTGATTATTTATTATATTAAATTTTATTGGAATTTCTTGTCATTATGTCTATCTATCGCAGAAGTTCATAGCCTATGGGTTGTAACACTTTGGGGATTAAATGTCCCTTTTACATGGGTCACCTAAGATATCATAAAACACAGATATTTATATTATAATTCATAACTTTAGCAAAATTACACTTATGAAGTAGCAATGAAAAATTATGGTTGGGAGTCATCACAACATGGGGAATTATATTAAGCTGTCACAGCATTAAGATTGTTGAGAATCACTGGTCTATTCAGACTGACAAGACTCACTGGAGGTCTTGGAACATTGTAAATTCATTATTTATTCTAGGGCCTTGTATTAGTTACTAGTCTTATTGTTGTGACACAGCATCCAAAAGACAAGTCTGGAGAGGACTTAGTGCTTGAGATCATGTTTGCTCTTCCAGAAGGCCTGAGTTTGATTCCCAGTGCCCCATGCCAGATCTCAACTCTCAGTAATTCCAGTTCCAGAATATCTGATACCTTCTTCTGTCCTCTGCAGGTGCCAAGCATGCACTTAGTGTACAAAGTACAGACAGGCAAACACCTATACACACAAGCTGATTTTTTAATTAAAAGAAAATGCTTTACAAACGTCAATTTAGAAAGGATGGTTTTATTTTTGCTTATAGTTCCAAGGGACAGTCAATCATTGCAAGGAATAATAAATTGGTAAGTTTTATTGTACCCATGGTCAGGAAGCAAATGGTAATGAATGTCATTGCTCAGCTATCTCCTTTCAACTCAATTTGTGACCCTAGCCCATAGAATGATGCCACATACTTCCCGAATATAACCTAGAAAACTCATTATAGATATGCCCAGGAATTTGTTAACCACAAGAAGTCAGTAATTGATGCTCAGTCACTGATTGTAGAATTCCACTTTTTCCTGGAAGATAAAGTTAGATCATATCTTTCAATCAGGACACTTGACTTAATATAAAAGAATCAATACAGCAGCACCACCTACCAGCATAAATATTTTCTTGCATGGCCATAGGCAGGTGACTGTGAAGTCAGATATGTTCTTCCAGTTTGCACTGGGTAACTGAGGAGCTGCTTATTTATTAATTATTGAGAAAGCGAAATTTTACATTTCTTTCTCATAGGTAGATTTGATCATCATGCCTTGTTATTGGGTGTAGTAAAGAGGAATGGCGGGCTGTGTTCCTGCCTGGATCCCAGCTAGCTTAACCCCGAAAGAATCACAGAAACTGTATTCATTTAAACACTGCCTGGCCCATTAGTTATATCCTCTTATTGGCTAACTCCCACATCTTGATTAACCCATTTCTATTAATCTGTATTTACCATGATGTCATGGCTTACCAGGAAGATTTTAACCTACGTCCATCTCAGGTCAGAGAGCCATGACGTCTGCCTGACTCCCTTCTACCCAGCATCCTGTTCTATTTACTCAGCCTACCTAATTTTCTGCCCTATCAAAAAGCCAAGGCAGTTTCTTTATTTAACCAATGAAGTCAACACAAAACAGAAGACACTCCTACATCATTTCCCCTTTTTTTGTTTAAACAAAAAGGAAGGCTTTAAATTTAACAAAGTAAAATTGTATATAACAAAACAGTTATCAAGCAATAATTACAGTTACAATATTTATATTTATTTTATCTTATATCATAACAATGGAAAACTATAACTACATTCCCTTCAAAAATGGACTATGGGTATTTTATTTGTTTTTTTTTTTTAAAGAGGGGGAAGTAGTGCGGGAGAATTGTCTGTATTCTGTCAATCATGTTTTGAAGTATAGGTGGGTCAACCAGACAGGAAGTAGATGTGGGGTGATGAGAACAGAATTCTGGGAAGGAGAAAGCCCATTCCCCCCATTCCTGCCCAGACCACTGAAAAGCAAGATGTAACCTACCCAGCTGAGAAAGGTACCGAGCCATGTGGTTAACATAGATAAGAATAATGGGTTAATATAAGCTACAAGAGCTAATAAGAATCCTGAGCTAATGGGCCAATCAGTTTTATAACTTATGGAGACCTCTATGTGATTTTCTCTGAGACTAAATGGCTGGAGGACTGGGCATGGCAGAAACCCCAACAATCAGGCCCCTCATGTTACAATTGGGTAACCTATTAAGTAAGAACTGATGTTAAAAATAGAAGAAAGAGAAAAAAGTTTTTGTAGGTCTTTGTGCTTCTACTTTGGTGGTATTGGTTATTTTTCTCCCTAGTAGCATCCAAAGTATCTGTTAGCACCATGAATGCTCACCTGTAGGGATAAAGCTTCTAGGTTGGCAAATGCTTTATTTCTCCATATTCAATGATATTAGTATGCTGTATCTTCAGAAATAAGGTCTTACCATCAGATTATGAAAGATAAGGAGTAACGTGTAATGTTTGTGGGGATATAAGACCCACTTGACTGGAGTTAGATGGAATCTCAAATTAGTTTCAATTTGTATTTCCTGATAAACTTTTATAATAGTTACATGAATGTTACAAGGGGAACTATCCACAATTTAATTAGATTTAAGGCCTACTCTATGAATGTCTGTACCTTACACTGCTAAAGTTGCCAAGAATAGGAGAAAGAGATAGATCAAAAGCCTAGAGGAAAACCTACTAATATAATACTATTCTGCTAAAGGTACATAGCAATAACATGGCTCCTAATGACTTTCTGCTGTATCATAGGTCAGTACATCACTTTATTAGAAAAGTCTCTTCTTGCAGTAGATGAAAATAAACACTATTTATCTATAACTGGAAAATGTACAAAGAGTGAAAATTTGGAACAGCCCTAAACAGGATTTTTTTTTAATCAAATCTATTCCCTCAAGGTTTAGGGACCAAAGAGGAAGAAGAGTTGAAAAGATTGTTATAGCCAGAGGTGGGGAATGACATAAAAAAACTCACAACATTGTTCAGACTATCAGAACTGCTACACATTAATCCACAGAAACTGTGGCAACATGCATAAGACATACACAATTCCAAAATAAGTAAAATCTCATCACCAAAAAGAAGTAGAAACAAAATCCCACACATAACCAAGTTGTGATTTGCAATTGATAGCTTGTAGGAAAGGAAAACTCTTTTTTCTAAAGAGTATCAGACTTCTGAGTGGGACTGAACCAACTACCTAAACCAGAGTGGGCCTGAGGAAGCAAGCCCCACAGGAGTGGGAGCCAGGAGTCAATCCAGTCCTGGGACACTGGTGGAACCAGGACTGAGCCAGCAACTTGGCCCAGAGCAGACTGGAGACAGCAAACTGCATCAGAACAGGTATAGGAGAGTAATCACTGAGCAAGTGAGACAGAGACAGAGACCACTGAGAGTCCAGACATGAATCTGGTACCTTCAAGGGAGTAGACCTAAGCCAGGACCCCTGTGGGTCTGGGCTTGAGTCTAGGACCTCCTAAGGACTAGGCCAAAGCCAGGACCTCTGCCAGTCTGGTCATGAATCTGGGACCTTTGAGGTAGTAGACAGAAACCAGAGATCTCTACAGGGCCAGGCATGAGACTGGGACCTCAGAGGGAGTAAGCCTGAGCCAGGTCCTCTGTGGTTCTGGCTGCATGTGAGCCTGGGAACTCCAGAGCAGTAGACCAGAACCAGAAACTTTTGTAGGACCAACTCCAAGCCAAGGACCTCTGCAGGAGGGGACCCAGACCAGCATTTACAAAATCAGGTCAAACCTAGTAACCTATGCCAAACTAGTCCTGAAAAATCAAACTCCAATAGAGCAGAGCAAAGCCCCAGGAGCACTGAGCTATATCCAAGAATACAGAGTAACCAACAGGGTAATGAGAACTGTGGCACTGACATACCATGATGAACAACCTCTGAACTTTAGATTCACTGGCACCTATAAAATTACTCAACAGAATCTCAGACAGCCCCAACCGTACCAATTAGAGGATAAGATGAGTAGAAAAGGTAAGAACACATACAACACCACAAAGAACAACACAAACACCAGTAAAACCTAAAGTCTCTACAACAGCAAGACTTGAACAACCAAATATAAATGAAGCGGAAGAAATGACCTAAAAAATAACTTCAGGAGAATTTTTAGAACTCTTAAAGAGGAAATGAGAAATTCTCTCAAAAAAAATGGAGGAAAAGACAAACAAAAAATTGGAAGACATCAGCAAATTCCTTAAATAAATTCAAGAAAATACAATCAAATGTATGAAAGAAACTATTCAAGTCTTGAAAACTGAAATAGAGACAATAAGGAAAACAAAATCCAAGGGAATTATAGAAACAGAAATCATGTCAAAACAATCAAAAACCACAAACGCAAGCATAAACAGCAGAATACAAGAGATGAAAGAGAGAATCTCAAGTGCTGAAGATATAATAGAGGAAATAGACTCGTCAGTCAAATAAAACATTAAATCTAACTAAAGCTTAACCCAAAATATCCAGGAAATATGGAACATCTATAAGGCCAAATCTAAGAATAATAAGTAAAGAAGAAGGAGAAGTTCAACTAAAAGCATAGCAACTATATATAACAAAATCATTGAAGAAAACTTTCCCAACCTAAAGAAAGATATGCCTATGAAGATACAAGAAGCTTACAGAACACCAAATAGACTGGATCCAAAATAAGACCCCTCACCACATAATAATCAAAACACTAAACATACAAAATAAAGAAATAATATTAAGAGCTACAAAGGTAAAAGGCCAAGTAACATATAAAGGTAGACCTATCAGTATTACACCTGACTTCTCATTGGAGACAATTAAAGCCAGAAGGTCATGGTTAAGTGTTATGCAGACATTAAGAGACCACAGATGCCAGCACAGACTACAATACCCAGTAAAACATTCAATCACCATAGAAGAACAAAACAATATATTCCATGACATCTAGATTTCACCAACACCAAGCCACAAACCCAGCCCCAGACAAAATACTAGAATGAAAACTTGAACCTAAGGAAGATGGCTTACCAACAAAAACACAGACAATTGATGGTCTCATAGCAGCAAATATCAAAGAAGGAAAAAACGCACAAATTAGTATCATCAACAATGAAAGGTAAATAAAATCTAACACGAGATAGCAATCACTGGTCATTAATATACCTTAATGTAAATGGACTCTATTCACCTATAAAAAAGCACAGACTAACAGATTGGATATGAAAATAGTCAATCCTTCTTCTGCATACAAAAAGAGCCCAGGACCAGATGATTTCAGCTCAGAATTATACAAGACTTTCAAAGAAGAACTAATACCAATACTCCTCAAATTAATGCACACAATGGAATCAGAAAGAACATTGCCAATCTCTTTTTATGAGGATAAAATTACCCTGATACCCAAATTACAGAGAGACATTACTATGAAAGAGAATTAGAGACCAATCTTACTCATGAACATTGATGCAAAAATTACTAAATAAAATACTAGAAAATCTAAACCAAGAACATCTCTGAAACATCATCCACAATGATCAAGTCAGCTTCATCCCAGAGATGTAGGAATGGTTTATCATACAAAAATCTGTCAATGTAACCCACCATATAAACAAACTGAAGAATAACCACATGATCATCTCATTAGATGTCAAAAACAACATCCCTTCATGATAAAGGTCTTGGAGAGAGCAGAGATACAAGGAACATACATAAACATAATAATGACAATGTACAGCAAGCCAACAGCCAACATCAAACTAAATGGAGAGAAACTCCCAGCAATTCCACTGAAATGAGGAGCAAGACCACATTGGCTTGTGGCGTGGCAGAGCAGAATACTGAAAGGTGGGAAATTCATGCATAAATAGAGGAGGAGAGAAGGCAGGGTCAGGCAGACACCATGCAGCCACCCAAGAAGCAATATGTGAGGTATCAAAGCAAGATGTGAGTTTTATGGTAAAATGTAAAATAATAGAAGTGGGTTAATTTAAGATGTAAGAATTACCTAATAAGAAGCCTGAGCTAATAGGCCAAAGATTATCTAATAAATATTAAGCCTTGGAGTGGTTATTTCACAAGTGGCTTTGGGACCAGATGGGCAGAGAAAATCTGGTCCAGGGGGACCAGTGGGATGGAGAATATTTGTAGGTTCATGTCGTTTATTAAATGTTCTGATTTGACCCTCTTAGAGCGATGCCCTTCTTCTTCAGATCATAATTCTCTGGGGCCCCAAAAATGCACCTGCTAGAACATATTCTTTTCCAGATTTTTCTTCAAATACTTAGAACCTAAAATTTCCTGCCTCTTTAACCTGGACTTGGCTTACAAAACTGGATGTCTCTGATTTCTTTCACTGGTAATGCAGTGATATCCTATGAATACTCAAATGAAAGAAAAGTTAGTTTTTCAGATTTTGAAGCTCCTAATGAAAGTTGGCACATTAGCAAAACAGAAGAAAGAGTCATTCATTAAGGAGGCAGGGACTAAGAATAATGAGATCATCTGGGAGGTGCACGTATACACTGAGGACTTGAGGAAGAGTGATTTGTCTTCACATAGCTTAAATTACCTTGGCAAGCCTCCTAGAAAGAAAGATAACACCACCAGAATTAACTTTATGACAAGTGAAAATCTAAATACCCAAGACTTTCACTGGAAATTGCAATGGTCTAAATTGTGCTCACTGAAGAAATCTTTCTTCAGAAGACCAATAAAATGATAACTTTCCCTCCTGCCTTCTGGGTCTCCATGATGATCTTATTCGCAATCAGAAGACTTGGACACCAATGCCATCGAATTTTTTTTTTCTTTCTTGCTTGGTTTTGGTGTCATTCTCAAAGAATTGTTCTTAAAGAGGACATCAAAAATCTGAAAACTTTTAATAATTACTGGTTATATGAAACAGAATTGCTAAAGTGTTAGAGGTTATTTATCTTTGACAAGTTGATTTATCATGAGTTACATTGGCTAAGCATTTGCCCAAAGTGCATTTGTTTCTGATTTTGAACCTTCTCATAGCCAAAAAAGTCTGTGATTTTATATAGGTTATTAGTTATGGGTTATGTGAGAGAAAAGGACATTATTTCTCTAAGAGATAGAGGTTTAGGCAGTTGTGGGTCACATGACATGGATACTAGGAACCTAACTCAGATTCTCTGCAAAAGCAATGCATCTTCTATCCACTAGGCTGTCTCTCTAGCCCTGGGGTTTTTGAAAATTTCTCATGTCTTAAAAAAAAATTTAATTGCTGTGACAAGATTGAAAGGCAGTTATTCAATCATCTTTCTGATATTTGTTAAGTACATATCCTATGAGAAAGCACTAGTCTTTCCTGATAAGGTTTCTTATTTTTTAACTTTTATTTTTCTCTCATACAATACATTTCAATCCCAGTTTCCCCTCCCTCCACTTCTCCCACTCCTTCCCCCACCTTCCCTCTCACCTAGAACAACTGTTCCATGTCCCCTCCTAAAAAGAACAGACTTCCCAGGAATATCTATTGAACATGACCTAATAAGATACAGTAAAAGTAGATACAAATACTCAAAAGAAGGCTGGACAAGACAAAGGAGTAGGGGGGAAAGGGTTTCAAACACAGGCAAAAGTTTCAGACCCCCCAATCTCTGGAAGTCCTACAGAACTCCAAGTTACACAGTCATAAGGTAAGTGAAAAGGTCCTGGTATAGACACAATAGGGTCCATATTTGTCATTCAGTCTCTGTGAGCACATCTGATCCTTGAAAAAAAAACTTGACAACAACAAACCAAATGATTTAATCTAAAAAAATGGGTTATGTCATACTGAGTGAAATAACCCAGACCTAGAAGGACAGACATGATTGTTGCCTAGCCCTATTTCCATCAGAGGAGCATCATCCATGAGCTGATAGAAGTTGAAGCAGATACCCACAGTCAAACACTAGGTGAAGCCAGAAAAAAAAAAAAACACAAAAGAGGGGGAAGGATGGATTATATGAAATTTCTTATTTTAAAGACAGGCATAAGCAGAACATAATGGTATGGTCCATGGCTTTTGTCCTATACACACAAAGGGAATTGAGGATTCAAGGCTTCTCTGAGCAGTATAGTGAGAATCCATCTATTGTCCACAGAAAACTAGAGCAGGAAAAACTGGAATATAATCACATATTAGTATTTTCCTAGGTGCTTTTAGATATACAAAAACTTTTGGCACAAGCATCTATAAGGCATAATAGCTTACTGGTCTCCTTATCTCTTGATTTGTCCCTGCCTTGTGCTTTTTATATAATATTCACGTGATAAATACTGGTTAGATTGAATTCAGTTGTTGTAACAAAGAAGAAATATGTAAAAATTTGTATTACCCTCATTGCTACATAGACCTGGAAAGTGATTAGGATTTGGGTTATGGTTAGGGTTAGGGTTAAAGTTAGGGTCAGGGTTATGAAGCAGTTATTGACCCGATTGTAATCTCATAAACTCTCATTTGTGGTCATTAACCCCAAACTGTGACAGCACTACTAACAGTTAAGGAAGTATTTTCATAACATTTGTATTCATAAAACTTTCCTGAAATATTTCCTACTCCCTGTTCTTTCCTTCCATTTCAAATTTGAGCATTTCTGCTATCCTGACTGGGTTTGGTATTGCCTGGGACAGTATGTAAATAGAATTCTGTACTTCCTTAAAGGTTAATTCATTGTACATAGAGAAACAGAAGCAGGGCTATGTCTTGCACTTATCCTTTTAACTGGTTTATTCTTCTAAGACATTTGCATAAATGTGCTTCAACAATTGATTTTATACTGTGTATTTTCTGAGATGGAAATTAGTTTTTCAATTTTCTGTCTCATCATTTTTGATGATCACGTTCTTGTGAATTAAAAGTGCATTACTGTTTGGATTCTGTGTAGTTTCATCTACTCAGTTTGAGGATGGAATCATTAACCTTTTACTACTGATGTATTTTGATGTACTGAGTAGATTTCTCCTTGGGGGAAGACAGTCGAAAGACAGTAATTGTCAGAGAGGAATGTTGCTCAAGAGGGATATATTTGATTAAGAAGCACACACTGTGGCATGCCTCTAGAATTTTTTTGTATGTGTTTGAAAAACATTCCTTTTTCTGCATAAGACAGTTGTTGTTATAAATTTTTTTAAAAAATAGGCAGTTTAGCATCACATGATCTAAGAATAGAACAGATACCAAGTGGCCAGTCTCATCTACATAGCAAGTTCCAGGCTAGTAAGCTATACAAAGTCAGATTTGTCTCTAAAGGGGGTGGGTACTAGGACACCAGCAGTGTGACTTAGTAGGTACAAGTTCTTGCAGTCAAACCTAGAGACCAGAGTTTCGTTAGAAAGTGAAAACTGACTCCTACAAATTCTCCTGTGACCACACATGTTCCGTAGCATGACTGGTCACCACAACAAATGTAGTAAAATTTTAAAAAACAAGAAAGAATTGTAACCATGTGACAATCACTTGCCTGACTTATTTTCATGTATCTTCAACTATTTGATCAGATACTGTGATGAACTTCCAAATGTGAATTGTCTCTATGTGCTTTCTAAATATTTATCACTGTACAACTAAGAGTTGATCTAGAGTGTTTTTGTAACAGTCTATTTTAAATTCGTACTACATTTTCATAACTGACAAGGGCCTATTTCAGCACATTTCTACTTGAGTTACTGTGTTTGATTGTGCAGGAAAGTCAGTGAAAGGAAACAATCATTTCATAAAAAGATTTAAGGTATTTGTTATTTATATTTTATATTTCTGACATTAATTGATTGTAAGAACTGAAAAACTTGGGTATTATTTGCTAAAGTAATATCAACTTTTCAGCAAGCCATTTCCTGAAGAAAGATTCTATATTTTATAAATAATGTAAGTTATAATAATGCCTACTTTCAGAATATGATTAAGAGGTTAGAAAAAATAGACAATTGCAGATTTTATAATGTGGTTATAAATCCTGAGATCTTAATACATAGCACAGTTTGGCTATGTTTCCAGGATCACTGAAGGCTTGTTCTATAGTGTTCAGCAGTATTTTAAGTTGGTGAAACCTGTAAGGGGTGACATTAAGGTTTCAAGTCTACGATCACAGATGCCACCCTTGACTACTATGCCCAGGAAAAATTTTCAGCCAACATAAATTGAGAAAAACAAGACATTCCATGATAAAGTCAAATTTGCAAAAATATCTGTCCACAAATCCAGCCTACAGAAGGTACTAAAAGGAAAACTTAAACCAAAGAGGTCAACTATATCCAGGAAAGTAAGGCAACAAATAATCCTGCACCAGCATAAGTCAAAGAATAAAAACATACACACACATACATGCACACACAACCACCATCAACAACTACAACAAAATAGCAAGAATTAGCAATCATTAGTCATTGTTATCTATCAATATCAGTGGACTCATTTCCTAAATAAAAAGAGACAAACTGAAAACTTGGATGCAAAAACAAGATCCATTCTTCTGCTGTGTATAAGAAACATTATATATACGTATATATTTATAATATATATACGTATATATATGTATATATTATATATATATATCATCAAAGATAAACATTACCTCAGAATAAAGGCTTGGAAAAAGAGTTTCTGGTCAAATGGACCTAACAAGCAAGCATATGTAGCTATAACAATATCCAACAAAATAGACTTTAAAGCAAAGTTATTGAAAAGAGATGGAGAGGAACTTTTCTTTTCATACTCCTCAAAGGAAAAACCCATCGAGATGTTTCTATGCCACAAACAATAAAATACCCACATTTGTAAAAGAAACATTACTGAAGCTTAAGTCAAATCTTGACTTTGAAAAACTATTAGGGGGAGATTTCAATGCCACATTCGCATGAGTGGACAGGTCATCTAGACAAAAACTAAAGAGAGAAAAAAGTGGAGCCAACAGATGTTATGATCAAAAGGGACCTAATAGAATATGTCACCCAAACACAAAAGAAGATACTTTTTCTTAGCACCTAATAGAACATTCTGAAAAATTATCCACATACTTGGCCTTAAAGTAAATCTCAAGAAATATAAGACAATTGAAATAACTCCCTGTAATTTATCAGACTGTTATAAATTAATACTGGATTTTTAATAACAACAGGAAGCCTAAAAATTCATGGAAACTGAACAACTCTCTACTGAATTACAGCTGGGTAAAGTCAGAAATAAAGTAAGACATTAACACGTTCCTAGAATTCAAGGAAAATGAATGAACAACATACCCAAATATATGAGACACAATGAAAGAGGTGCTAAGAGGAATTTTCTTATGACTAAGTGATTTTATAAAGAATTTGGAGGGATCTCATTCTAGTGACTTAGCACACCTGAAAGCTTTATAACAAAAAAGAAATCAACATACCCAAGAGGAATAGATGACAAGAAACTATAAAACTGAGAAATAAAATCAATTAAGTAGAAATACTGAGAAAAATAGAGTCAAAGAAAGAAAGAGTTGTTTCTTTGAGAAAATGAACAAGATAGAAAAACCCTTATCTAAATTAATTAAAATATACAGCAAGAATATCCAAATTAACAAAATCAGAAATAAAAAGGGGGACATAGCAAATACTGAGTATAGTTAGAAAATAAATAGTTCAGGGCTGGAAAGATGGCTCAGTAGTTAAGAGCACTGCCTGCTCTTCCAAAGGTCCTGAGTTCAATTCCCAGCAACCACATGGTGGTTCA
>NW_004949096.1:14496184-14512677 GCF_000317375.1 Microtus ochrogaster | reverse complement strand
CTCTTAAGGAAATAGAAGCAGTCATTAAAATTCTCCCAACTTCCCTCAAAATAAATGAAAGACCAGGGACAGATGGTTTTAGCTCAGAACTTTAGCAGACTTTCAAATAAGAGGTAAAACCAACATTCCTCAAATTTTTCCACAAAATGGAAACAGAGGAATATTACCAAATTCATTTTATAAGTGCCAAATTTATTCTATGAGGTCACAGTCACACTGGTACCCAAACCACACAAAAATACAACAAACAAGGATAATTGCTAACCAATATTTCTCATGAATATTGATGCAAAAATACTCAATGAAATACTTGAATGAATCAAAAACATGATCCACCATTATTTGTATGCTTCATCCCAGAGGTGCAGGGATGAGTTAAGATAAAAAAAAAATTGTCAGTGTAATCCATAGTCTAATCAAACTGAAAGAAAAAAAAATAAGTGATCCTCTCATTAGATACTGAAATAAACAAATAAACCTTTGATAAATTACAACACTTCTTTATGATAAAAGTTTTGGAGACATTTGTCATTCAAAGGACCTACATAAACAAAATAAAGACCATATATAGCTAGCCTATAGTCAACATCAAATTATATGGAAAGAAACTCAAAGCAATTTCACTAAAATCAGGAACAAGGCAACCTGTCCATTCTATTCATATCTATTTCGTATAGTATTTGAAGTGCTACTAGAGCAATAATACAACTAAAAGGAATCAGGGGGCTAAAAATATGAAAGGAAGAAGTCAAAATATCTCTATTTACAGGTACAATAGTATGCATAAGCAACACCAAAAATTCTACCAGGGAACTTCTAAAACTAATAAATACCTATAGTGAATTGGATGGATATAAGATTAATCAAAAAAATATATCAGTAGCCTTCCTATATCTGAACAATAAAGGGTTTGATAAAGGAATAAGGCAATCAACACCCTTCATAATAGCCACAAATAATATAAAATGTTTTGAGATAATTCTAACCAAGCAAGTGAAGACCTGTATGACAAGAACTTCAAGTCTTTGAAGAAAGAAACTGGAGAAGATATCAAAAGATATAACGATCTCATGTGCTCATGGATTGGTAGAAATTAACCCAGTAAAAATGGCAATCTTACCAAAAAGAATCTACAGATTGAGCACCATCTCCATCAAAATTTAAAGACAATACTTAAACTTCTTATGAAAAAACAAAACAGAACAAAAAAAAAACAAGATAGCTAAAACAATATTGTCCAATAAAAGAACTTCTGGACGTATTGCCAACTTTTATTTTAAGTTCTATTACAGAGCTGTAGTAATAAAAACCACATGTTATTGACATAAAAGCAGACAAGTTTCTTAATAGAATCAAACTGAAGAGCCAGAACATTTGATTTTTGTTCAATAAACCCAAATCATATGATGGAAAAAAGAAAACATCTTCAACAGATTTTGCTGGTCTAACTGAACGTTCACTGTTACAAGGAGGGGCTGCTTGTTCATCAGGCTAGCTTAGCCTGAAATAACCATACAGAAACTTTATTTATTAAATCACTGCTTGGACCATTAGCTCTAGTTTCTTATTGGCTAATTCTTATATTTTAATTTAACCCATTTCTATTAATCTGTGTATTGCCATGTGACAGTGGCTTACCTGGTAAAATTCCCAGCATCTGTCTTCAGAGGATCCATGACATCTCTCCATCTCTGCTTTCTTCTTCCCATAGTTCAGTTTTGTCTTCTCTGCCTACCTAAGTTCTGCCCTATCAAGGTCCAAAGCAGTTTTCTTATTAACCAATGAAAGCAATACAAAGACAGAAGAACCTCCTACACTATTTCCCCGTTTCTGTTTAAACAAAAAGGAAGGCTTTAACATAGTAAAATTTCATAAACAAAACAGTTATCAAATAAGAATTAGAGTTACAATATTTATATCTACTTATATTTGTCATAACTAAGGAAAACTATATCTATCTATTCTTCAGCTATATCAAAGACTCCAGAAGGATATACTGTTACCTAAGTAAACAGGAAGTGCATTATAAGCAACTTTGAAAATTCTAGAATTGACAGAGACATCTCGCTGCCTGGACAGTTACCCAAAGTTTCTCTATAGCATTTGGTCATTCATCTTTAGCCTACAGTCCCATAGTATCCAGCAGACTTTTCCATGAAACAGGAAATTTCAAAGTCAGTTTAGTCATTTCCTTCTGTGTTCTGCAGAATGACTTGCAGACTCTTTCATGAATCAGGAACCCCGAAGGACCATCTCACCTTTAGACAAGTTCAGGGGTCATTTTTCTGCGGGTACTGCATGTCCATTTCAGCAGTTCAAACAAGAGCACTTTCTTGACCAAATGGCTAGCAAACTCCAAAAGGAACCTCTTCAATGCTCATCTTCCTCTTGAAGTAAATTGGTGTAGCCAGGAGAAAATTTGTCTCATTGTCATAAAAAGTCCTAAACTTTTAAAGCATTTTTAATGCCATATTCTGAAGGTCTCTTAAAGACTTGAAGAATACCTAACTTAAATATATCTCTATACATCCATCTAGAAAATCTAACTAACATGAATACAAGTTTGACTATTATAGATAACTATTTATTAAGCTATATTTTAATTATATATTACATTTTCAAATAAGCTACACAATCACAATACACCAATCAAGAGCAGAAATATACAAATACAGTATAACAAAATTTAACTTAAATTTGTATCAATAAACCAAGATTCATATCAATGCAAATTATTCATATCTATATCAGTGCACATGTAAAGGAATGCAAATAGATCCATATTTATCACTCTTCACAAAATTCAAGTCCAAGTAAATCAAAGACTTTAAAATAAATTCAGATCCCCTGAACCTGACTGAAGAAATAGTGGGGAATACTCTTGAGTGTTTTAGCATGGGGAACTTTCTGAACAGAACAATAGTGCGGGCACTAAGACCAACAATTACCAAATGGGACACCATAAAACTAAATGCTTCTGTAAAGCAAAGGACACTGTCAACCAAGCAAAATGGCAGTCTATACAATGGAAAAATATCTTTAACATCTCCACATTTAACAGAGGGCTGATTTCCAAAATATGTAAAGAAATCAAGAAAAGAAACATGAAAAAAAAACCAAACAACCCTATTAAGAAATGAAGTATACATCTAAACAATAAATTCTCAAAAGAAAAATCTCAAATCACTGAGAAACCCTTCAAAGTGTTCATTATACTTACCCATCATGGAAATGCAGATCAAAAGTACTTTGAGATTCAATCTTATACCTGTGAGAATGACTAAGATCAAAAACACAAGCGACAGTTTATGCTGAAGAGGATGTGGAGCAAGAACACTCCTCTATTGCTGGTGCGAATGCAAACTTGTAGAGCCTCTTTAGAAATCAATGTGGTCGTTTTTAAAATACTAGGAATTGTTGTACCCCAAGATCCAATTATACAACTCAAAGGATGCTCCATCCTAGTACAAGTACACTTTCTCAGTAATGTTTATAGAATCTTTATTTGTAATAATCAGAACAACCTAGATGTCCCTCAACAAGCAAAAAAATAGATGAAGAATATGTAGCATATTTACATGGTGGACTGTTATTCAGCTGTTAAAATCAATGATATGGAACTTTAAGGCAAATGGGTAGAACTATAAAAAATCATCCTGATTGAGGTAACACAGACCCAGAATGTCAAACAAGGTATGTGCTCACTCATAAGTGGATATTAGCTGTAACAGATAATCATGCTACAATTCACAGACTAAGATAAATGATGTAACAATAAGGGTTCAATGGGGAAAGCTTGGATCTCCTTGCAAAGGGGAAGTAGAGCAGATTTTGTGGGTGGACTGGTGGTGGGTGGGGGAATGGGAACATGAAGGATAATAAGTATTGAAAGAAAAGAATGGAGAGAGGGGGTATTTTGGCTTGAGTTAGAAACCTGGTGCAAGGCAAACTCTCTGGAATCTACCAGGAAAATTCCATCTAAGACTCCAAGCAATAGGAGATATGTAGCCATAACTGGCCATCTCCTCTAACCAGGCATGACCTCCAGTAGAAGGAGTGGGACACTAATCCAGCCATGTAACCTTTGACCTACAGGTTGTTCTGCCTATGGGATGTGCTGGGGCAAGGGAGAGGACAGAGATGTGGGAGTGGTCAACCAATGGATGACTCAACCTGAGACCCATGCTGTGAGAGTGAGCCCACCCCTAACACTGCCTGGAGCTCCAAGACCCAGAGGCTGAATGGCCCAGAAACCTAAGATTCCTGGAGAAAAAGATGCTAATGTAATGATTTCTAATAATATTCTGCTATACTCATAGAATGGTGCCTAGCCCAATTGTCAGAAAAGCTTCATCCAGCTAGTGATGGAAGCAGATGCAGAGACCCACAGGCAAACAATAGGCTGAGCTCAAGGAATCCTGCTGAAGAGAAGGAGTAAGTATTGTATGAGTTGGTGGGGTCAAGGACTTCCCAAGAAAACCCACAGTAGTGACTATTCTGAGCTCCAGGGAGCCTACATGGGACTGACCTATGTGCTCTGCATACATGTGACAGTTGTATAGCTTGGTCTTCTTATGGGATTCCTAAGGGTGAGAGCAAAAACTTTTGGGACCCTATTGCTGATATTGGTTTGCCTTGCCCAGCCTTAATGCAAGGGAAAGTGCTTAGTCTTCCTGCAATGTAATATGTCATATTTTGTTGATAATCATGGGACACATGCCATTTTTTTTTAATAGAAATGGATGAGGAAAGAATTGCGGAAGGCAGAGAGGAGGTGAGGGATGGCCTGGGAGGAGAAGAGGAAGAAGAAATTGGGGTCTGGATGCAAAATAAATAAATACTTTTGAAATTAAAAAAATAAGATCAGAAACATTTAATGTCTGTTTTTTGTCACAACCATATTATTTGCTTTTCTGATACTAAATAGTAAATCTTATGATTAATTTCTTGTTGTTACCAGATTATCCTTTGAAATCAGTTTTCTGGAAAAGTTTTCTATACCTGTCGTGGGAGGCTGCTTGTTTGTTCCCAGCCACTTAGACCCAAAATGATCACTAAGAAACTATATTATTTGGAATACTGTTTGGCCAATAGCTTAAGGGCATTGCTGGCTAGCTCTAATATTCTAAAGTAACCCATCTTTATTAACCTGTGCATCACCCAGAGGTCAGGGCCTACAGGCAAAGTTTCAGTGAGCTCCAGTAGAGGTGTGTGTCTCCCACTGCAGCTGCAGGGCTTCTCTATTACTCCGCCTACTCTCTCCTCCTCCATCTGCTCGGAACTTCCGCCTCACGCTTCTGCTAAGCCACTGGCCATAACAGCTTTATTCATTAACCAATAAAAGCAAAACATAGACAGAAGGCCTCCCACACCATACCCTTATCTGGCCTCCCATAGCATATGTCACCCATAAACTTTTTATGTTGCCCCATTGTTACTTTAACAGATTGAAGGTTTCATATCTCTTCAATTTTCTTTTATGTCCCTCTTTATCATGCCTGTCTAACACCTCATTTAGTAAATTGTCTATAGCTTGTCATCACCCAGATCATGATTTTTCTATGGGCATTTGTACTTATTGTGCAGAGGATTGATGCAAGTTACTCAATGACCTCTATTTCCCATTTCTTACTGTCCACATGACACTAGCTTACTACATTTTATTTTTCAATATGTGCTAATATATTCTTTATAATTAACACCATGAGAAGTCAATAAAGTGAGAAATGAATACTGGATATAGATGTCAAGCAAGGTATTTAAAGACACAAATAGCAAGTCATCTTCATATACATCCATGTGTTTTATATTTTATTTTTGAGTTTATATCAATGGGAATCACTTGTGCTATTTCTTGGTGCTGGGAGATCAGCAGACATATTGTGTGCTGTTTCCAGGCTTGGGTCTGATTCATTCCTTTTCACATTTCCTAAATTTTTTCTACTCAGATATCACACAAATAGCGTTGACAATGCCATCTATACCTGAGAAAAATGAAACTAAAACCTTGAAAGGCATTCAACTCATAACTGACAATGAGAAACTGATGGCCAGAAACTGTGCTTTTGAGTGCAGTCTGGAAGAAAGAAATAATTCTACAGTTATCACATTGTGGGACCTTTTTGCTATTGCATGCTTGCAGATAAGACACAATTTTACCTTCTCTTTCTCTGTATATAATTTGAGTAATTCCTGGGTATCAAACCTAGGACTTTGTGCAAGTCCACAATCTACCACAGAATGACAACCCAGTATCTTAACTCTTTCAAAAGCAAACTACTATGCATCAAACTCTTTACTTCTCCCTTTTTCGTGTACTTTCCATGAACTTTCTTAGTGTGTGATTGGTAAGAAAGCTGAGAAGTTCATATCAAATACCTAAATATTTTATAGATTAGAATCATCTCTCCAAAACTTTTTAAGGAAAAGACCTGCCTGGCACTTTCAAGTCCTGAGCAGCAGAGGACACAGATGGTTCCTCTTATACCTTGTTGTCTAGAGGGTCACCAGGCACTTTCTAGGCCTCAGTGGTAGGTGGAGGACACAAATGGCTTCCAGATGCACACTTTGTGATCTTGGGGAAGCCACCAGGACCCGCTTGGTACCAACAGCTCCAGGTAGCCTCTGACTATCGTGGATGTTCTTTCTAAGCCCGGGCACAGGAGAAATGAAAAGGAACACCTTCATGCCATGCCTTGTTGCTTGTGGGCCCATATTTCATATAAAATAATTTACAAGCAGGCTCACTGGTCACTAGGCAGATGCAACCCTGCCAAACAAGTAAGACAGCCACTGACAAAGGCCAGGATGTATTACCCCTTTCTCCTTTGTTAAAAATATAGATCGCCCGGGGAAAGGTGTTTGCTGAAGCTGGTGACTTAAGTTACAGGTGTTTCCCTAGCCCCGCGTACCCTGGAAAGAGGATATTAATGAGCTTCCACCTTGGTTTACCTGGGGGATAAAAGGTGTTCTGTATAATAAATGTGGTAGATCTTCAGAATGAGAGGAGCCTGAGATGCCCTTTCGTGATGACTGTGTGAACTGTGTCTGGTTATTTTCTCATGCCTCCATACCGGTCCGGAGAGGGAACGATAGTTTCTATGTTGGGGCCTGTGGTCCCTGACAGTTGCTGAGGTGGGGAGTCAACCAGTTGCCACTGATGACTCAACTAGGAGCTGTTTAGGCATCAGGAGCCCATTATTTTGAGCAAGTACAGAGTCTGTAAATGGAAGAGAGAGAAGCAGAATAGTTCATAGGCTGGGGAGAGAGCTGGATCTGTAGAGGTGAGGGTAGCGATGAACAGTACAATGTGAATGGCCTGCTTTCCACCCAAGTCCAAGGTGATGTCCAGGCGTGGGCTATGCCAGGGGTCAAGTCTTGTTTCAAGGCAATGAAGAAGTAAAGGGGCCTGTTTCAATGTTTGTGACTACTGTCACCACTGAGGGCCATGCAGAGCCTGAAGTCAGGGCTTTTATCTAGGGACATGATGGTGTCCAGGGACAATGCTGCTCAAGGGCCATACTGATCTGGGTGGCCTGTACTGCAACTTGGGACCATGGTGACATCCAGACCTGGGCTGCTGCTGAGGATCATATCTGGGTCTGTGGTCCTGCCATAGTTGTGATCTATTCTGCTGCTCAGTGGCCCATGCTACTACCGAAGGCCACACAAATGCCCAGAGTCTAAGCCACAGCCTATGAACATGATGGTGTCTGGAGGCTGTGCCATCCCAATATACGTGGTCAGAACTGTCACCTGGGACCACAATGTCATCCAGACCAAGGGCTGATGCTGAGGATCAGGTCTGGGTGTCTGTGTAGATGTCTGTGGCTCTTGTTATCACCAAGAGCCTTGCAGTCTGGGCTCTTTCAGCCACCTGACACCACCTTGGTGTCTGAGGGCCATGATGCTGCAGGGACCATACTGATCTGGGGAAACTGTATGGATCCATGCAGATATCTGGGCCCATGCTGCTGCCTAGGGCTATGTCTGGATCTGTGCCTTGCAGTGGCCAGGATCTGGGGTGATATCCATGGCTCCTATTAGCTAGGAGGTCTATGTGGATGCCCAGTTCTAATCAACCACCTGAGATCATGTTGGTCTCAGATGAACATTCTGACACCAGGTCCATACTGGCCTGGGTGACCTGTTTGGCCACCTGGGTCATGGTGATGTCGTGGCCTATGTTGGTGCTGAGGACCATGTCTGGTTCTGCAGATACTGTGTGTGATGAGTCACTGGCCAGTTGAAGGGGCATGGTCGATTGATAAATAACCAGACCAGCTCAATTCAAAAGATTTTAATAATTGAGGGAAAACTTACACGACCATAGATCCCGCAAAAGCCAGGAGCGCAGGAAACCAAAGAGAGAAAACAAGCGCACATCGATGTTTTTATAGGCTATTTGGGGCCCCCAGGGGGACACACCTTATACAGCACATAATTGGCTGAAATCCCCCATCAGCCAGTGTTGCCATGGGAGGTCTTAGGAACCACGTGTGGAAACACGAGAACAGTACTGAGTCAATCCCACACTTCACTGGCCCTAGGATAGATGATCCTGCACTATCAAGTACTGTAACCGGAGAGCGGGCCTAGACTCTCAGCTGAGAGCTGCCCCACTCACTAGGGAAAGATGGCCCCACCCCTTACCATGGGTCTGTCACTCACCATGGCAGCACACTGCAGTTGAACCTTTGTTGGAGACGCCAGTGGACCATCTCTGAGGACATGAGGGCAGCAGAGCTAACCCTGCCTGGATCATCTGCCAAGTAGTGTCATGAGTGAGAGAAAGATGCCTTCCCTGCTCACCCATTGCCAACTGTGGTACACCAGAAAACTGACCTTGTGGTCATGGAAGTGGGAGACCTTGCCCTGTCCCTTCACTAACGGCTGCACACAAGGGAGCAGACCCTGTATACTATCTGGGCAGCACACTAGAACTGACCCTATTGTTGGGGATGCAGGTGAGGCTTCCCTGGTGGTACAAGGGTAGCAGAGTTGTCCCCTCCCCCTGTGCCATTTTCTGAATGTGATGGCATGGGTGAGGGAAAGATGGCTTCATCCCTTCTCCCCTTTCTACCTGTGACAGACAAGTGAGCTAGTTCTCAGATCATGAGAGTGAGGAGAATTACCCCTGCCCCTCACCAGCTGCAACAGACAGGAAAGATGTGTCCCACCCCTATAATACCCGCAGCAGTCAGTAGAGAAGACCATGCTCCTCACTTGGGCAAAACAGTGGACCAGGCCTTGGTGGTGAGGCTGTGAGTAGGCTGGATCTGGGGACCTGAGTAGGGGATCTGGATCATCCCAGCAAGAGGCAGCACTGGATGAGCTAGCTGAGGCACTACTGGAGAACTTTCCCAGGCAGGGACATGAGGAAAAGTTGGCAGGCTGACCAACCCAGCTACCACCCAGTCCCAGAACCAGGGCTATGAGTTAGCCCACCCCAACATCCACCATATGGATGAGTTTTTTGAGTCTGTGGAGAGGATGAACGTACCGATCCAAAACAACAGGATCTTTACAACACAGGATAACAATGGTATATCCAAGAAGAGACCAAGAGAGAGCCCATTATTAATAGTGTAGCAAAAGCCAAGGGCCTTGAACAAGACTCATAGCAATGAATATTTATAAGAATAGATTAACAGACTAAAGGGTGAAACTGTGTGACTCAATGGGCCACACAACACCTTCCTCAGCAAGATTTTTTTCCTCCCGTTTTTTTCTTTTCTTTTTTTATTCTTTTAAATTTTGTTTTCTTTGGGGGGAAAGGTTACATGGGCAGATGTAGTAATATGAGCGGCAGAGCTGCGTCCCCAGCACCCCCGCTGCCTGCTAGCTTATGCCCCCCGAAATAACAACACACAAATTGTATTCATTTAAACACTGCTTGGCCCATTTCTATCTAGCCTCTTCTAGGCTAATTCTCACATATTAATTTAGCCCATTTCTAATCATCTGTGTAGCACCGCTAGGTGTGCTTACAGGGAAGATTCTAGCCTACGTCCATCCTGGGTTGGAGCTTCATCACGTGTGCCCCAGAGAGCAGAGCTATCGCATCTCGCATCTGCCTGGAGAGAGGAGCATGGCGTCTCTGAGCTCACTTCATCTTCCTCCCAGCATTCTGTTCTGTTTACTCCTCCCACCTATGTTTTAACCTATCAGGGCCAAGCAGTTTCTTTATTGCTTAACCAATGAAATCAACAGATTGATATATGACACACCCACATCAGGCAGAGGGTAGAAATAAGGGGACAGAGAGATATGTGAGATTGAGATGCGTGATTTGAAATCCACAGAGAATAAATAAAATTGAGGAAAAAAGAAATAAAAGTCCATTTTTTCCCTAGAAATTTATGCCATTGAAAGTAACCTGAGGGACTGGTTTGAATACAAGATCATTACATGGAGCTCTTCGATCTCTGTGCTACTACAAGGAAGCCATTTAACTTTTTACTCTTCCCTCTCTGCTATGCATCCAACACCTCCAGGTAATTTATGTTCATATGTGCTAACATATGTGTATATAAATTCAAATTCCAGAAATGTAGTTATTTCTTGGTTACCTGTTAAGCTTATGGTTTTACAAGTTTATTGTGCATTCTGTCTTTGGCATTCTGAATTCTTTGAAGAGCATCATGAAGAAATTCAAAGTAGGTGTAAGGGGTATTTTGGCAGATTATTAAGGGACACCAGAGATTTTATTCATGTTTGGTAAGAAGAAACTAGGGTTCTGGAAAGAAACAACCACTTTGACCTTTTTTTTCCCCATAAACTGAAATTTGAGGGAAACAGGGCCAGCACAGAATCTTCCAAAGCATGCTGTCCTTTTCTGCAGGCTATGAGCAAACTGGTCATCCTTTTGTAGACATTGGAGCAAGCATCCCCTCTCTCACTATAGGCCTCCTTACTCTAGGACAAAAGGATTTTTTAGAGTGAAAATCAATCACTGATATGACTTCAAGTATTTTCTTGGTAAAAATCTTGGTTTCTTCAAGATTTAAAAATAGTACAGAGAACTTTTAATTTTGATTCCTTTGACTTTATAAGTTTTGCTCCTAGATATCACCACAAATGCCCGTGAAAATGTACAAAGTGCTACAGATTCTGTGTCAGAGAAGTAATTCTAACACAGACCAAAGTGAATAATCTTTCTTAAAAAAGAAAGCACACCACAAACTTTACTGGGATTCCAGCCGGCAAAGAGAAAACCCACTCAGCTGGCAAACTCATTTGTTCACACAGATTGGATTATAAAAACAAACTAAGGTGTAAACATCAAGTAGATGGCTATTTCTAAAATAAAGCCCACATACTTGAAATGTTTTGTATTATACTCGTGATTACTGGTTGTGATCCTGTTTAGCAAAGTTCTCTCTATCTTAATTTCTAAAGTGCTTCTCTAATTTTGCAAAAAAATAATGTAATAGTCTTATAAATTTTTTTCTGATTAACCAAAACCCAGATCTTAAAACTGACCATAAACTTAATAACTCCCAGATAAAAAAGAGTCAGATGATTTTTTTAAAGGAAAAAGCATTATTAACTAGAATTTTGAAACAAATACAAAATAATAATTATTCTGAAGTATCAGGACATTGCTAAAGTACCATTGCTGTTCTAGAAATTATATTATTAAAGACCTAATTATAATTCCACTGAGGTTGTGCCAGTTTTATGAAGCATATGTGATATGCGAAGGAATTAAGGTTTAATGTAACAGAATGCTTCCAAAATATGCTAGCTATGTGTTATGGGAGATCTGGAGGAACCTGAAAGGCATAATCTGTGACTACAAGGGATTTAACAGATGTGTTATTAAAGGAGCATGCCCAGGAGAACAGGAAAGAAACTATGATGAAGAGATAAATTTATTGTGCTAGCACATTCTGTACAATTAACACCACAGGCAGTCAACAAAGTGAGAAACTGGTGTTGAATACAGTTGCCAAAAAAATTTTTTAAAAACCTAGAAGATATTTCATCTTCATAGAAATCTATGTATTTTGTGTTTTAGCTTTAAAGACAAAAAATTAAAAATAGATGCCTAAAGACTGGTGATGATTTCTTTTTGTTTTTGTATCCCAATCTATTTCCCCTCCCTCGCATCATCACAGTCCCACCTCCAGCCCCTCTCCCTCACGCTGTTGCTACTCTTTCTCCACTATTTCTCTTCAGATATAGGTGGGCATCCCATGAATATTAGCCTTCCTAGGTTAACAAGTTGAAGTGAGACTAAGCACCTCATCTTCTATTAAGGCTGCACGAGGACATCTGAGAGAAGGAATGGGCACCAAAAGCATGGAACAGAGTCAGAGACTTCCCCTGTTCTCCCTGTTAGGAGTTCCACATGAACACCAAGTCACATAATTGTAAAGTATTTGCAGAAGGCATAGGTAAGTCCCAAGCACGCTCCCTTGTTGTTGGATTGGTCTCTGTGAGGTCCCATGAACCCAGATTAGTTGGTTCTGTGGGTTTTCTTGGGGAGCCCTTGATCCCTTTGGTTCCTACAGCCATTCCTCCCCTTCTTCTGCAGGATTCCCTGAGTTCTGCCTAATGTTTGGCTCTTGATTTCTGCATCTCTTTCCATCATTTGCTGGGTAGAGTCTGACTGAAGATAATTGGGCTAGGCACCAATTACATGAGTATAGCAGATTATCATTAGGAATCATTTTATTGACTTTCTTTCTTTGACTATTCATGTTTCAGTAGATCGTACACCCTGGTCCAGGGTGGTTGAGCTCCCTGTCAGAGTATAGGTCTCCAGCTGTGTCAGTCATTAGTTGGTGACTCCCATACTTTCAGCATCATCTTTATCCCAGCACATCTTGTAGGTAGAACAAATTGTAGGTCAAAGCCTTTGTGGCTAGGCTGGTGTCCAAGTCCCTATCACTGGAAGTCTTGCCTCATCAAGAAGATGGCCAGTTCAGACTCTGTACTCCCTATTGCTAGCTAGGTCACCCTCCCAGATTCCTAAGAGATTCCATTGCTCTAAGTTTTTATTCATTTAAGAGATACCCCCCAGAATCCAGTTGTCTCTCCCAGGACTCTCCCCACACTATCTCCCAATCTGATGCTCCTGTTACCATCCTTCTTCCCCCTTCCAGGTGTTCTCCACCATCCAATAGCAATGTTCTTTATATTTCCCCTCCACAGTGAGATTCAGGCTCCTACTCCCAACATGAACCTTCTTGTTATTTAGCTTCTCTGGGTCATAGCAGAGTGTTGCTTTACTTTATGACTAATATTTACTTCTAAGTGAATACCTACCACGTTTGTCTTTGTGGGTCTAAATTACCTTACTCAAGGCGATTTTTTTTTCTAGTTCCAGACATTTGCTGGCATATATCCTGTTGTCATTATTTTAATAGATGAATAATACTCCACTGTGCAAACGTACATTTTGTTTATCCATTCTTCCATGGAGAAACATATAGTTGGTTTCCAGTTTCTGGCTATTATGAATAAAATTGCTATGAACATAGTTGTGCAAGTATTCTCATTGTATGGTGAAGTGTCCTTTTTGTATATGCCCGAGAGAGGTATAGAGTTCCAATTTTCTGAAAGCCATTATATTGATTTCCAAAGTAGCTGTACAAGTTTCAATTCCTACCAGCAATGCAGTGAAAAAGTGTTTCCCTTGCTCGATATCCTTTCCAGCATAAGCTGTCACTGTGCTTTGACCTTAGCCATTCTGAGAGTTATAAGGTGAAATCTCAGTGTCATTTTGGTTGTATTTCTTTTGTGGCTAAAAATATTAAACATTTCTTTAAGTGGTTCTTGAACAACAGAGATTCTTCTGTTGAAATTACTATATTGAGTATTTTTGCATCAGTGTTCATGAGAGAAATTGGTTTGTAATTCCCTTTGTTGAATCTTTGTGTGGTTTGGTTATCAGGGTGAACATGACCTCAAAATTTGAAATTATGAGTTTTCCTTCTGTTTCTATTTTGTGGAATAATTTGAGGAGTATTGTGTAATTGCAATAATTTGAAGATTATTGTATAATCAGACTTCCCTTTGGGCTGTCAGCTCACAAATAATGAAATAGAGACTTATTATTAATTATGGAAGCTTAGCCTTAGCATAGGTTTGTCCCATTAGCTATTACAATTGAAATTAACCTATATTTTTATTAATATATGTTCTATCATGTAATGCAACTCTCACCTTTTACCTCTAGTTTCCTCTCAGTCTGGCTGATGACTCTGGTCTTCTTCCCAGAATCCTCACTGTTCCTGGAAGACACAGCTATGCCTCCTATCTAGTGATTGATGATCCACCACTTTATTCAGCCAATCACAGCAATATATCTTTACACAGTATACAAATATCCCACAACAATATTGATACTAGCTCTTCTTTGAAATTCTGTAGCATTATGTACCAAAACTATCTGGTCCTGGCAGATAGTTTTTTGGTTGGGAGATTATTGACTGCTTCTATTTTCTTGTGGTTGTAATTCTCTTTAAATTGCTTATCTGATCTTGATTTAACTTTGGTAAGCTGTTTCTAATTGTCCCTTTCTTTTAGGTTTTCCAGTTTTGTAGAGTACACATTTTTAAAGTAAGGCCTAACGATTTTTCAAATTTTCTTGGTATATCATGTTATGCTCACCTTTTCATTTCTGATTTTGTATATATATTTATATGTATGTATATATATATATTTCTATGACTTTTAGCTTAGATAAGGGTCTGTCTATCTTGTTGATTTTCTCAAAGAAACAACTCTTTGTTTCAGTGTTTCTCTTTACTGTTCTTTTTGTTCTGTTTGATTGATTTCAATCCTGACTTTGATCACTTCCTGTCTGCTGATCCTCTTGCATGTATTATGATCCTTTTTATTCTTGACCTTTCAAATGTGCTGTTAAGTCTCTAGTATGAGAATTATCTAATTTCCTCATACAGGCACATAGTGCAAAGAACTTTCCTCTTATCACAGATTTCATTGTGTCCCATAAGTTTGGATATGTTGTACATTCATTTTCATTTAATTCTAGCAAGTCTTTTATTGCTTTTATTTGTCCCCAGACCCACTGGCAATTTAGTAGAGAGTTTTTCAGTTTCCAATTTTCATGCATCTGCTGAGACTTTCTTTGTGACTGAGTATAAGGTAAATTTTGGAGAGGGTTCCATGAGATGCTGAGAAAGAGTTGTGTTGATTGCGTATGGGTGAAATGTTCTGTAGAGACCTCATAGGTCCATTTCATTATATATAGTATATACTATACTATATAGTATATATAGTATATATACTATGTAACTATAGTATCTACTAGTTTCATTATTTATCTGTTTAATTTTTGTTTGGATGACTTGTCCATAGGCTAGAGTGGGGTTTCAAAGTCCCACTATTAATGTGTTCATTTTGATATATGATTTAAGTGTTAGTAGTATTTCTTTCACAAATGTGGTTGGTTCTCTTCTACCATTCAGTTCTGCCCACAGTTCCATCCATATGTGGATATAAAGGCTGATCTTATCTATCAGCTCACACCTGCATTTCCAGCATTTGGAACAGTGATGCAGGAGTTTGCGGCCAGTCAGGCTTACAAAACAAATAATCAGGTCATCGTGGATTAGAGTATAAGACCTTGTCTCCAACAAAACAAAATAAGAAATAACATAAAGAGTTGATTTTGCAGTGGTGTTCAGTGGAGGCTGAGGAGGCTCTGGCAATAACAGTGGCTATCAAATTACAGTAAGAAATTCTGGTGTGCTGTGACAGTGCAGTGAGTGCAGGGACTACATTGAACAACAACGTTCTGTATATTTCACAAGTAAGGATTTAGAGTTCTAACACACACACACACACACACACACACACACACACACACACACACACAACTGGGAAACTGGGACCATACCTTTATTCCCAATATTCAAAAGTCAGAGACAGGAGGATTACTACAAATTCGATGACAATAAATCACTGGCAGAACTTATCTAGGGGTGTAAGAACCCTAGGTTTAATCCTTAGTACAAAACAAACAAAAGAGATCAACAAAACAAGAGTTCAAGGTCAGTCTGAGTTGCTTGGTAAGATTGGAAAAAGCAAACAAAAAATCCCAAAGGGCAGGAGAGATGGTGCAACAGTTAAAGACTACTGGATTTGGTTCTCAGCATCCAATTGGGGAAGATCACAAAACCACTTGTTAAATGCAGCTCCAGGGAGCTATGGCACCCTCTTATCAGGGCTATGGACATGGCACTCAAATGCATAAAGCCATGCAGACTCATAAACACATTATTTCTGAAAAGGAAAGCAAATTTATATGTTAAGATACAACATGGCCTTTGGGGGAACACAAGAACAAGATGAAGTCTTCCTGTTGTCTGATGCCTCCTCATAGAAAGGTGCATGTTGGGACCAGTCAGGTACTAATATGAATAGCAGAAGTTGGGGGGGAAATAATCACATGTACCATGAAAAGTCAGAGAGTGATTTTTATTTTGCTGTTTTTATGGAGCTATACATTTTTCTCC
>NW_004949096.1:14482642-14494724 GCF_000317375.1 Microtus ochrogaster | reverse complement strand
AAGTTTGCATTTCCACCAGCAATGGATGAGTGTACCCCTTACTCCACAACCTCTCCAGCAAAGGCTATCATTGGTGTTTTTGATTTTAGCCATTCGGACAAGTGTAAGATGGTATCTCAAAGTTGTTTTGATTTGCATTTCCCTGATCGCTAAGGAGGTTGAGCATGACCTTAAGTGTCTTTTGGCCATTTGAATTTCTTCTGTTGAGAATTCTGTTCAGTTCAGTGCTCCATTTTTTAATGGGTTAATTAGCATTTTAAAGTTTAGTTTCTTGAGTTCTTTATATATATTGGAGATCAGACCTTTGTCTGTTGCAGGGTTGGTGAAGATCTTCTCCCAGTCAGTGGGTTGCCTTTTTGTCTCAGTGACATTTGCTTTACAGAAGCTTCTCCGTTTCAGGAGGTCCCATTTATTCAATTATGCCCTTAATGTCTGTGCTGCTGGGGTTATATGTAGGAAGTCATCTCCTGTGCCCATATGTTGTAAAGTACTTCTCATTTTCTCTTCTATCAGGTTCAATGTGTTCAGATTGATATTGAGGTCTTTAATCCATTTGGACTTGAGTTTTGTGCATGGTGATAGATATGAATCTATTTTCATTCTTCTACAGGTTGACATCCAGTTATGCCAGCACCATTTGTTGAAGATGCTTTTTTTCTTCCATTGTAAACTTTTAGCTCCTTTATCAAAAATCAGGTGTTCATAGGATTGAGGGTTAAAATCCTGGTCTTCTATTCGATTCCATTGGTCGACTTCTCTATTTTTATGCCAATACCAAGCTGTTTTCAATACTGTAGCTCTGTAATAGAGTATGAAGTCAGGGATGGTAATGCCTCCAGAAGTTCCTTTATTGCTCTTTTTTTACTACCTCCCAATCTACTCCTCTACCATTTCTGTTTAGGAAAGGACAGATCTTCCATGAATATCAACAAAACATGGTATATGAAGTTGTGGTATGTCTAAGCATGTAGACCCACAGCCAAACATTACTCTGTGTTTTTTTCTTGGCAAATTGTGTGATGGGGGATTCCCCTCTGTATGCTGTGAATACCATTGGTAAATAAAGAAACAGTCTTGGGCCAGCACAGGGAATAGATGTAGGCAGGGAAAACTAAGCTGAGTGCTGGGAGAAAGCAGGAGGAATCAGAGAAAAGCCATGTATCCCCACTGGAGAGAGAAGCCAGAACTTGACCTGATAATTCACTGCCACTTGGTGATACAAAGATTAATGGAAATGGGCTAAATTAAGATGTAAGAGTTAGCCAATAATGGGCCAAGCAGTGATGTAATTAATACAGTTTCTGTGCGGTTATTTCAGGTCAGAGCTTTCAAGTCGATGGGAACCAACAAGTGTCCTCTGTACAACTGAGTCCACTGATACTGAAAGATATCAATGACTAGTAAATGTTAATTCTTGTTATTATCTTTTTTTGGTGGTTTTGTGTGTGTGTGTGTGTGTTTGTGTGTGTGTGTGTGTGTGTGTGTGTGTGTGTGTGTGTGTCTTCTTTGGGTTTTGCTGCTGTGAGATTATTTATTTCCTTGGTTTTGTGGGTATAATTAATTTCCTTGTGTTGAAGTTTTCCTTCTAGAACCTTCTGTAGGATTGGGTTTGTGGATAGGTATAAGATAAATTTGACTTTCTCTTGAAATGTTTTATTGTTCTGTAATGATTTTGAAAGTTTTTCTGGTTCTATTAGTCTGTGATAGCATTTGTGGGCTCTTAGAGTCTGCAAGACATCTATTTATGCCCTTCTGGCTTTGAGAAATCATGTGTAATTCTTATTCCGCGTTTATATACTTAGCCTTTTTCTTTGCAACTCTTAATATTCTTTCTTTGTTTTGTCATTTAGTGTTTTTATTATTATGTGATGTGGTACCTTACTTTTGTAATTCCATCTATTTGGTGTTCTGTAAGCTTCTTGTACCTTTATAGGCATGTTCTTCTTTAGGTGGGGAAATTTTCTTGTATTATTTTAAATTTGTTTTTGGGGTTATTGAGCTGGAATTCTTCTCCTAATATTTCTATTATTCTTAGGTTTGGTCTTTTCATAGTATTTCAGATTTCCTTGATGTTTTGTTTTAGGAGTTTATGAGATTTAACATTTTCTTTGACCAAATGTATCTATTTCTTCTATCATGTCTTTAATGTCTGACATTTTCTCTTCCATCTCTTATGTTTTGTTGATGATACTTGTATCTGTAGTTCCTGTTTGCTTACCTAAATTTTCAATTTCCTGAATGTCCTCAGTTTGTGTTTTCTCTATTGCTCCTTTTCAGATTTATATGTCATAAATAGTTTCCTTCACCGATTTTTCTTGGCTTTTTTCATATGTTTTAAGAATTTTTTTTATTTCCTCAAAATTTTTTGTTGTCTTTTCTCAACTTTTTTCAGTGAATTTTTGATTCCCTCTTTAAGGATCACTATCATCTTTTTAAAGTTGTTTTTAAAATCGGTTTCTTGTGCTTTGGCTGTGTTTGAATATTCATGTCTTGCTGTCATAACATAACTGAGCTCTGGTGGTAGGTACCACATTGGTCTGACTGTATTTTTACACTGACATTTAGGTGTCTGGGTTTGGGATGATTAGCTCTAGTCCCTAATTTTTGAGCTTATCTTTATTGAATGGGAGTTTTGTTCCTTGTTTTTGTTTGGCTTGGGTTTCTGTAGGCTGGTATAACCTCTGGACTAGTAGAGAATCTCTGTCCAAGCTGGAAATTAGCCTTTTGGTAATTAGTTTGGGCTATGGTGAAATGAGGTTTCTGTTCTTATGATTGGTGTGGCCTGGACTTGTTATTTTGACTGGTGTGACCTACATCTTAGATGCTGAAGTCTGTCCAAACCAGGGTGGGTGGCTTGTGCCTGTTCTGATGAAGTGGCTTGTGCCTGAGTTGCAGAAATATACTGGGATTGAGGGCATGCTCCAGCAGTGGCACAGGTGATGAGCTGAGATGGCATGAGCTGTGGGAAGGGTCTTGGAATACAGAATATAAAGAGTGTGACAGTTCCACCTTCAGGTGGATCACTCACCAGTTCTGACAAGTATGGCCTGCTCCTGAGTAGTGAAAGACCATTTGAGTTGAACAGAAGGGAAGAGCACTGGGGCCAGTGATGAGCTGTGATGACTTGGACCTAGGGAAGAGACCTGGGGAGTCTCTTAATTCAAGGGAGGTATGCAGTTCCACTCTCAAGTGATTTACACACCAGTTCTGACATGTGTATCCTGCTCCTGAGTGGCAGAAGTCTGCTGGAGTAGGGGTCAGGGCCCAGCAGATGGACAGGCAAGGAACTGGGACAATGTGATCCTGGGAAAGAATTCTGGAGGATGGTACAGAATCCAGGCAGAGATGCAAACTGCCAGCAGGGGAGTCATCTATGGGTTCTGGCTCAGATGACCATACTTTTATTGTCACATTTCAGATCAAAATAATTAGGTAAAACTTGAATATTGCATTAGAAATATTCCAAAATTTAGAGTTTTCAAAAGGTATGGTTTTATACTGTATTTAATGATGGAGGAAGGTCATTGGTTAGTTAAATAAAGAAACTGCTTGCCCTGATAGGTTAGAACATAGGTGGGTGGAGTAAACAGAACAGAATGCTGGGAGGAAGAGGAAGTGAGCTCAGAGACGCCATGCTCCCCTCTCCCAGGCAGACGTGATAGCTCTGCTCTCTGAGGAACACGTGATGAAGCTCTGACCCAGGATGGACTTAGGCTAGAATCTTCCCGGTAAGCGCACCTTGGGGTGCTACACACATGATTGAAAATGGACTAGTCCAGGTGAGAGAGTTAGCCGAGAAGAGACTAGATATAATGGGCCAAGCAGTGTTTAAAAGAATACAGTGTCCGTGTAATTATTTTGGGGTATAAGCTAGCCAGGCGGCCGGGGTGCTGGGGATGCAGCCCCACCGCTCCTACTACTACAATTTAACATTTCCTTTACACAGTAGCAATAGTTAATATTAAGCAGTACTATTTTGTTCTATCTACTGTGCATTAAGTGAAGCATATTTCTCACTCCGGCTGTTTAATGTAACAAAGCTCCACTCTTATTGCCTGCTGTGCTTGAACTTTTGACATATTCATAGGTACTCTTGTTATGTACATTATAGATTAGATGTTATCTGGTTTTCAAATAAATAATGTAACTTGCTGAAGTTAACTAATGGACAAGCAGAATCATAGCTGTTAATTATTAGTGTTTTATACCTCTATAAAATCATTCACTGGCTTTCAGATCCTTTAGATTGCCACACGAGTGGAGGCAATAGCCTAACTCTGTATTTAATCAACAAGTTAAAAGCATACCTGATATTGATGCTAAAGCAAAAAGAGCTTAATCACAATTAACCCCACTTTAATGGAAAGTTATGTGATTACTCTCTACTTTGTTCTTGATCTAATTACCTATGAGGGGAGGCATACATTCTACCCCAGTTCTGATGGGTGTCAAATATATCATTATATATTTTTATAAAGTACTGTCCATTTTATAGTTTTATATCTCATTAAAGAACACCATAGCATATATACAGGGGGATACTCTCAAAGGAAACTTGTCTATATATGGGAACATGTTTGTGGCTCATTTGTGTCCAGTATTCAATTTATTTCTACCAAGATTTCCATTCTACATCTTATCAGTCAAATTATCTTATTTGCCATGTTTATCAAACTGCTTTTTAAGAATAAAATATGAATTACCAAACTTAATAATTATGGTCGACATTGTGTCAATCCCAGCAAGCTATTTATCCCATCATTTACTTTTTTTATTTGTGAGTCAGTCATAGTAGCAGTAAACATGATCTTAATTCCATGCATTGCAAAATTTTCTATTCTTAACATGTGAAATATTTTCCCCCTTTTTCTTAAAATCTAATCTCCAGTTTAAAAATTTCCAAGTGTCTGAACACATCTGTTAACACTAACAGTATAGGTAGAGATGTCCAGGGAGGAGATTGGGTGGTGAGGGTGTAGGTGGGTAGCCAGCTATAGCTTAGGTGCTGTTTGTGGGACAGAATGCATAGGCAGATAGACTGGCACACTAGTGTGGCAAATGGTGCGGTCAGACTGGGCTGCCTCTCTGCTACAGGGCCCTGGCTGAGGGCATTTGCAGCTGCTTGTATGTAGTGTGTTCAATGAGATGTCCCAAGCCGTGGGTATTGAGAACTTGAACAGAGAACCAATGTGGTTTCTCTGGAGCCATGAAGAGAGGCGGTGAGCTGTATGAAGAGATAATGTTAGGCAATTTTTAGGAGAAACCCACACAGCTGTGCTGCATAGGATAGGACAACCCCACTTGTCATTAGGAGCAAAGGGCGGGACCTAGCATACTTGGAGCAGGGAAGCAGTTTTGTCACATGGGATATGATCTAAAACCCTGAGCTTAAACCGACATGAAATGATTACCTAAATTTTTCCAGTATAATAAAAACTCCGGGAGTAAGGAATTGATAAATCCAAGAAAAGCAGAAAGTCTATTGGCTGACCGTCTCTCCATATTTTTCCCCAAACCTCCAACACTGGAAATCCTCTTTGCTCTCTTCCTGTCCTTCTAGCAAATCTCCCAAGTCCCCAAGAACTCTACTGATAATTGTGGTCGACAATTGCTAACTCTTTCTTTTCATTCAAGGTGGTTTTATTGGCATTGGCTGTAAGAACAGATTTTCCAAAACTGTCCCAGAAGCAAAGGGAGTTTCAATAAAGACAAGTAACAGAATACATGATTGGGTTACAAACAACCTACCATTAAGCCAAAGATAGAAATTGGTGAAGAAAGTCTGATAAGCCTATTTATAACTTTCAAATTTCTGTGCCATGCAGTGGTTAATTCTATAACATGGGATCACTGTCTTAATGGCCCTATCTTGAACCTCCTCATATAACGACTTTACTTCTTCATGTCAAAACCATGTGTTCTATCAAATAAAGTTCATGTTGAGTTGTCACAATGGTTGGCTTCTGAAATTATGCCTAAGAGGAACTTAGTGATCAATTTCATTTGGGTTGATGGATGTATTAGAGAAGGCCAGAGCCAAGGAACTTGTCTAGAATCTGAATTCCAATGGCATTCACATCTTTTAATATTTAAGATAATTTTCAACATTTAAAATGCAGATTTAATAGAGGAATCCATAAATGTTAAGGATGTGTATTAAAGATAGTTAATATCCTTTCATGTGAAGTTAGACTGTAGAAAATAGGTAAACTTAAAATTATAAATTGATACAGCCATTGGCTTCAACTTTTTATTTAAGTTATATCCCACTGCTAGAGATGATCATCATATATTGCCCAAAATCTTCATAATCTTGCACCATTTCCCCAGCCAAGGTCATCTACTAATCAAAATAAGATACATTAACCCTTTGCACCCAAGAGAAAGCACTATATAAAAGACTTGAACACACAGAAACAACAACAAAATACCTTAAGAAGGTGCTTGATTTATTAGCAGAGATTTTTAAGGCATTGATTAATTCTACACTCCTCTTTATCTGCACTTCATGGTAAGATAGATAGATAGATAGATAGATAGATAGATAGATAGATAGATAGATAGATAGATAGATAATAAAACTTTTCTTTGTAGGTATTAAAGATTTGTGGAACAAGAGTCTTTGAAGGGGAATTTAAAATCTGTGGGAAACCACAAAATGATTATTATTTTTTACCTTTTGTGATGTAATTTCCAAAACTTAATCAATTCCTAGACATATTATATACTCTGCTTGGCTGTAAGTAAAATACTTTTTGGTAAGTAAAATCATGTTGTATAATTATTTTTCATATAAATGATATGAAAATTATATTTAGAAATCATTCAAATGTGTATTACTTAAAAGCACTTTAGAATCAATGTGAAGATATAAACTGTAACATTCAAGTTCTGATACTGTGTCTGCCTTCCATTACACACTCAAGCAAAGTGGATGTGCATGTAGGTATGTGGCTAGATAGCTTAATATATAAAAAAAATAAAAGACACATAAATTATGCAGTGATATATTTAAAATTGTTATCATAAATTCTTCTAGTTTACGTTGATAAAATTTGTGTGGGGTATGGATGACTTCCTATTTCTAAAGCGACTACATTACAGTTTAAGTCGAGTCATCACATCATTAAAAAGTAAGACATTACATCATAAGTCATAGCACTTCTCATACATTTTTGTTCCTTTTTTCACACTAGTACTAAAGGCTGTGTCAAACAGGAGACATAGAAGAAAAAGGAACAATGTAAGGGGCTGTAGAAGAAAAGGTAAAAGAATTTGAACTGCTGTGGCAGCTCACAAATTCAGCATTTGGGAATCTGAGGGGAGGATTTAAATTTAAGTTTATCTTTGGCTATATAGTGAGATCATCTCCCCAAAAGCAGAAAAATAATTCAAAACCTTAAAAAAATGTTCCAGGACAGGAACCAAAAGCTACGGAGAAACCCTGTCTCAAAAAAACAAAAACAAAAACAAAAAACAAACAAACAAAAAAAAAACCTTAAAAAAAACACAAAACATTAAAAATCTCTTTTTTGAGATGTTTTGTCTCATAATGCTCTATTTGGATATTATTTACTTCTCATTTGCTTATGTATTATGGTTTCCACTTTCATGTTTTTTGTTTTTTGTTTATGGGTTTTGTGTGTAGGCATTTATGTGTCTGTATAAGTGTGTATATTTGTATATTTCTTGTACTCTTTCTTTCTTCCTTCCTTTCTCTTCCTTCCGTCCTTCCTTCCTTCCTTCTTTCCTTCTTTCCTTACTTTCTCTGTCTGTTTGTTTGTTTTATTCTGGTCTGTTCATTTTTTATTGGCTTGCTTGATTTCTAAAAAGAAAGAGAAAGAAGAGGTGGATTTGAAAGTGTGAGGTGATGGAGAAGATCTAGGAATTAGTAAGGGAGGTGAAACTGGGATCAGAAAATGTCATATAAGATTATTGTCAATAAAATATTATATTCCAAGTAATTTGCAAAACAAAGCTTACTAATGGGAGAAATGCATAAGGATAGTTACAAAATTAGCAAATTCTAAGAAAATGCTGAGCTGCAATAGTAATTCATACCAAACATATGGCATGCTCCATTATATTTTGTTGTGTATGATTACACAGAATTACAGAACTTTTGTGTCAAAATACACCTTTGTGGAAGCATTGCTTGTCCATCTGTGCCTACTTCCTCTAACCTCTCCTGTAACTAACAACCCTAGTGCTGTCACACTTAGGAACCTGTTTTTCTTTATTGAGGATTTATGATCATTTCTCTAAAGCAATCCAAACCGGAGGCATAGAAGCTCATTTTGCCGACTACACCAAATATATACATGCCACAAAATCAGTTTTCCAGTGAGTTAAAAACCCCATAATTGCAATAGCAAGAGGGAAATCACTCAGGCACATTTGGTTAGCAACAGTAACAAGACTTACAACCTTTATGGAGGCCTTTGGGCCCTAATTATTCAGCAACTGCTGCCAGAGCTAAAACGTATCCAAATCTCCAACTGTTAATTTGCATTTCCTTTTCCCTTAAGCAAGCTGCCTTTCTGCTTTGTTACCTGCCCTATTTTTGAGTACCACCCCCTAGTCAATAACAAAGCCTTTCTTGAGTTGTAATAAATAAAAGACACCCTCACCCTCTCCTGGTTCCCTTTCTTTCTTTCTTTCTTTCTTTCTTTCTTTCTTTCTTTCCTTCTTTCTTTCTTTCTTTCTTTCTTTCTTTCTTTCTTCCTTTCTTTCTAACTGATAATTTATTCTACATTGACTAATAATTCTGGGTATGAAAAAGTCCTTACATCCCAGAATCCAGAGTACTTCTGAACATAAATACCAAAGGCTTTTAGAAAATAAAATTGCAAATTCATGTATGTTTATGGATGTATTCACCAATCTACATCTGACACCTCTATATCTACATTACTATTTCAATAGAAATGTATGAATTTATCTTATGTATACATATAGATATAAAAAATATGTAGATAGACTCCATATCATAGCCCACAACTTCAGCAAAAGCCTACTGCTCTACCATGCTTTTATCCAGAACTGCAGGTAAGACCCTGGCCACAGACCAAAAGCACTCCTTAGAGTCTGCCCAGCTTCTCCAACAATGCCCTCTGGCCTTATCTCCATACCTGGGCCCACTTCTGCAGTAGTCCCCTGATCTACCAGAGGCCATGCTTGGCCTGGAACCACAGAGGCCATATTAGGATCAAGAATCCCACAGGTCATATTGATACCCAGAACCCCAGAAACCTGTTCCTCTACTAGAGGCCATAGCAGCTAAGAACTCCAGATCCCGACAGACAATTTCAGCACTCAAAATGCACATTGAAATAACCTACTATATCTGGGGACTCATTGGTCACCAGAACCTCAGGCCACTAAGGATAGAAGACCAGAAAGGAAACAGAAACCTGGAGAAAAGTATCCATTCAACGAAGATGAACTCAAACATTGGCACCTAAAACACCAAACATAGATGCGTGGAGGCCAGCATAAGAACACAAACAACAATAGTCAGAGCAAGATGTCACCACCAGAGCCCAGCTATTCCACTACTGAAAGCCTGGATATTCCAATATAGATAAAGCACAGAAAAATGACCTTGAAACCAATTTGATGAAGATGATAGAGTGTCTTGAAGAAGAAATAATAAATTCCTTAAAAAAAACAAAAAGCAGACATACAGGTAAAAGGAATGAATAAAACTGTTCCAGATTTTTAAAAAAAAAAATGGACATAAAAGCAATAAAAAAAACTCCACAAAATTAGGGACTCATGGGGATGGAAATATCCAGATAAGTGATAGGGAACTACAGAGGCACGCATCACCAACAGAATATAAGAGATAGAATGGTGTGGCTGGTCCCTCTGTCTATGTGTTGCTGTTATTGGTTAATGAATAAAGAACTGCTTTGAACCTATGACAGGAGAAAAACAGAAATGGTGGGAAAAGCTAAGCTGAATTCTGAGAAAAAGGAGGAGGAGTCAGAAAGTGCTATGCAGCTGCCACCAGAGATAGACTAGCTGAAATTTGCTGGTAGGCCATGACCTCATGTTGATATACAGATTAATAGAAATAGGTTAAATTAAGATATAAGAGTTAGCTAATAAGAAGCTAGAGCTAATGGGCCAAGCAGTGTTTTAGTTAATATAGTTTCTGTGTGCTTATTTTGTTTATGGGTGGCTGGGAAAAACAAGTAACTCTGTGTTTGTTCTTTAAAAAAAAGTTAATAATAGAGTGAATACTTGTGAGTTATTATTTATCAATAATTTACATTGGTATAGTTTTTGAATATTGATACAAATTCAAATTATATTTGTTATTTTTGTTTACATTATTTGTACACCTATACAAAGTTATTCTGTCAGATTGTATATATGCATCTTTCTACCTCTGTTTAAGACATTTTATATATTGATACAACTATTAAAATATATTTTCAGATTGCATTATATATTACTCCTACCACTGATCAAAAATACTTATAGATTGTTTACATTTTGAGGTCATTGTCTGCATTTGTTTCACATTTGTTTACAGATTATTTAATATTCTGACATGAAGTTATAGTCTTTAAGTTATACAGGTATTAAATATTATAGGTCAATAGTTGTTCATGTTTGTTGTACATACAGTCAGATCATTTAGGTTCTTTAGGTACATAGAGATTGTGTTCTGTCTAGATAGGTAATTTTCAACCACTTTCAACATCTGTAGAGCATGGTATTTAAATAACTTAGAGTTCTGCTGATATGAGACACAATTGCTCTTGACAGTACCTATCTATTCCAGAGAGAATGTTGAACACCAAAAACACTCCACTTGGAGTTTGTTTTCTTCTTGGCACAATTGGCCTTTGGGCAAGAAATTGCCTATAACTCAATCACTGACATAGTACATGATATCCAGAAATAGATAAGCTGGACACAAGGAAAAAGACTGTCAAATCTTGCCAAGACAGGGTAAGACGGTTCTGAAAAATTCCCTGCCTCTGAAAATGGTCTGTCAGTTATGCTAGGTTGGCTGCTTCAACATTGAAAATGAGACTTTGGGTGATTGCTCAGGTAGCTAATTGTCTCTGTCATATACTGCTTGCTTTGGAAGCTGCCTGATTATACTTCCTGCCTGCTCACATAATATTATCTCCCTTTTCAGGCCTTCGATGGGGTTGAAGACTATATAGTTGTAGTTATTGTCCTCTTATGATCTAGCTGAATCATTTACTATACAAGACTTAGACTCCTTAGGATAGGATGTTTATTAAAACATTTAGCATATGTTCCTTGCTTAATATTGTTTATGTTGGTTGTAATTCTAATTATACTTGATATCTATTCCTAGTGTATATAGTTTTGCATTAAGTTTGGAACCCTCTTATTTAAACAAAAGGGGGAAGTGTCATGGGAGTACATTCTGCTCCTTCAGCCAATAAATAGCCTTTAAGATACCAGCCCACTTGAGCATGGTCTCTTATACTGTAAAAGCAGCTGTACAACCTGCACCCACTCTCTTGCTTCCAGCTCCTGTTTCCAGCTGCTAGACTCTGTTACTATTCTTGCAGAGGACTGTTATCTAGGACAGTGTAAGTTTTACCTTGGATAAATAATCCTTTTACTATTCATAATTCTGAACTGGTGTGGGATTATTTTGTGACTTCCATCATCAATGGAAGAGAGAATCTAAGGTAAGGAAGATACAATAGAAAGAAAATGATTCATCTCTCAAGATATTAATTTAAAATATTCCCAACAAAAAAACCATCCAGGAAGTTTGGAGCACCATGAAAAGACTGAATTTAAGAGTAATAGAAATAGAAGAAAGAGAAGAATCCTAGTTCAAAAATAAAAATCAAATTTAGCAAATTCAGAGAGAAAATTTTCATAACCTTGAGAAGGACATGCTTATAAATGTACAAGAAGCTTCATCACATCAAAAATATTAGATCAGAAAAGAAATCACCACAACACATAATAACCAAAACAACAAAGAAACAGAACAAATAAAGAATATTAAAAGCTGTGAGAATAAAAAGGTAAAATAACATAGTCACAGACATATTAGAATTGCACCCAACTTCTT